>NW_024621168.1:0-3726 GCF_008729295.1 Plectropomus leopardus | reverse complement strand
GACTTTATTCTTAAGTCTCAAAAAAAATTTAAACTCTGTTGCACTTCCATCTAGAGAGCTTTGAAATGTACAGACGCACAACAAGTCAAGTGGACGAGCCAACTACTGCAACTTCTACCTTTATCTTTTTCTTTCACTCTTTCTCTGTTATCATTCTGGAACACTTACCCAGCGAAGCTGGGAGTGTAATGGCACTGTAGTTTAAGCTGCCATCAGTCAACAGGTCCTAATCTGTTGAGTCCTGTTCAGTATTCCTCTGGGAGAGAAAGCCTATTAGATTTCACTTATTTGGGCTCTCATAGTTACAGAAATACCAACTGGCCAACTGGGATTTCCTCAAAACTTTCTCTCCTGATAACGCATTAGTGCCAAGAAGTCTTTTACATTCCCAGACACACGTACATGCACAAACACACCTATACTTGTTCACGGTTACATGCGTGCACGCCAACTTGCCGTGTAAGACACACACTGAGGAGCCGGCAAGTGCACGGTTGAACAGCTGTATTGAAGTGATGGATTTTTACTTGTGTTTTACAGGCTCAAAAGTCAGACTGCAGGATTATTTCTGCTTTAATGATCTATGCACCGTGGCCTTACCAAGTGTATATGAAGTGTAGAGCTCTTATTGCAGTCATGCATGAAAAGGCGTCGCTTCAGATCTAAATGAGGGTCTGATGTGTATCGGCTTACACTTCCTGCCCTCGGCCCGGCGGTCATCCAACCCCCAACCTAATCCCAAAGCAAAAAACCTTCACCCACTCCCTTTAGGGAAGGTCACAGGTCAGGAATCATTCATGCAAGACACAAACAAGTTTGTCTCTGCCGAACAACCACCTTTAGGACTAAAGACACCTTTTGTTTTGGATGTGCTTGTTTTTAAAGGTTAACATGAATACGAGATAGAAAAAAAGTGAGGTTCACAGAGTATGGTTGATAAATGAAAAAAATGAAAATATTTGGGGGTTCCCCTCCTCTGAATCTCATTTACATAACTCCCCATTGGCCTGTCACAAAGACCAATGAAGCTGAATGTGGGCGTGTCGGCAGGACAATGAAGGCCAGAGTCCATTTATCTCCATACGTCAACAGGAGAGGCTTTGAGCCGGCCACATTCTGGTCAGTTTAAAGAGTCTGCTCCACCAGACATCAGTTAATGGGCTACTGATGGACATGCAAAGGCAGGTGCTGTTTTTGTTGGCTGGAGCTTTGGACAAAAAGCCAAAGGCTACTCTGTGGCTTAAAGCTGTAGTACTTACAAAGCACTGCAGAGTATGGGGGAGCATCAAGTGAATAAAATCTCCTGCTTAATTTTGTTTCTTGTTGTTTAATCTTAGCTGGGTTTAAAATATATTTTTCTTTAGTTAGAAGACAAAAATCATCATTACAACCATCAGTAATATTGACGTATACCAGCACATATCTCCAATATGCCATGATTTTGCTAAAATTACTGACAGGAAGTAGGATTATCAAATTATTCTCCGACTGCACATCACAATCATCGAAGTCAATCACGCAGTTATGCAACGCAATAAAACTCAATCCAAGATGAAACAAGGAAACTGCCAAGACAATTTGCTAACAAAGACCTGGGGAGACTAACAGACACTGATTTACAACAGAGAGAACAATTAGCGTTGAAAAGGCTCCAATTAAAATGACTCCCTTTGATCAGCAGAGGGAACGGAGCTACAGCGCGCACGCCATCTGCGATGGCGCAGTCAGATCAATCTGAAATGAAATAATTATGGCAAATTAATGGGTGTAAAAGTCACCAATTGATACGGCGAGGATGATTTCATATGTCTAATTGGGAGAGGGAGGAGGATGTTCTCGAACAGTGAGAGACATTTTACGGGTGATGGAGACGGAGGGTGGGGGGACTTGAAGAGATAGACTGACACGAGACAAAAGGATAGATAGATAGATAGATAGATAGATAAACTGACTGAACTGAAAAAGAAAAATGAAAAAAGAAGGAAAGATGTAAAGGTGGGAAAGAATCAACAATAGCAAGAAAGATGGAAAGAAATAATGACAGAAAGAGAGATGGGAAAATAGAAGGAAAGACGGAGATAGAAAGATGAAAAGATAAAGAAAGAAAGAGACAGAAAGATGGAAAGAAAGCTAGAAAGAAAGAAAGAGACAGAAAGATAACAATAAAAAAGAAAAAGGGACAGAAAGATGGAAAGAAAGAAGAGAGAAAGAGGGAACGAAGAGATGGAGAGATGAAAGAAGAAAATACAAGTCAAAGGCAGAGGGCAAGAAGATAAAGTAAACAAAAAAGATGGAATAATGGAAAGAAAGAAAGACAGAAAGATAGGATGAAAAGATTGAAAGATGAATTAGAGAGAGATGGAAAGATATAAAGAAAGAAGGAAAGACAGAAAGCAAGCTAAGGTTTTGACATCTATATCACTCTCCTGCTCGGCGTATGACTGTAGACAGAATATTAAAGCACACAAATCCTGTCACTGCAATATTCCATAAAGGTGCAATAAATTCATTATGGATTCAAGGGAGGCCGTAATGCTTTTGAATCATTCCCAATACGGCCGCGATCAAAACCAACAGCCGCAAATCAAATTTGGACCAAATAACTGTCAAGTGGGGTAGATTAATGAACGCAATACAAGTCCTTTGACGTGAAATGATACCGTGCGAGAGTTAACACTGGAAAATATGTGTTCATATCTAGTTTGGAAAACAAAAGAAAAATACAGCAGCTGCCAAGGACTGTTATTGGGTTGTATATTTCTGCCTGTGCGCTCACCTGAAAGCTTTGTGACAGTCCTGGTCGATATTCAAATGCAGACACTCAAGCATTCTGTGAGGAAGAAAAAAGAGAATAACTGAATAGCTAATGTACCTGACAATGGTGTTGACTTGTTTTGTTTCCTGCTTTAGACAGAAAGGAAAAAAATCACACAAATATGGGTAAAAACAGCTCGGAAAAAAAATGAATTTAGGGCAAAACTGAACCTCTCAGATGGTGGAAAAATCGGCAAATTAAACCAGATTTGTACAGCATATTTACATTTAATGTATTCCTATCATTTCTGATCAAATCACTTCAGTGTCAGATTCCTATGCTTCCTATTTCTGGAATGTATTTCCTCTCAGCAGAGATGACTGGAACACCTGCCGACTGAACAGGTGTGACGATCTTTCAGGAGAAAAAACAGGCTCCTGCACGCTCCCTCTGAGGAAACCCAAACACCCCGAGTAACTGAGGTGTTAATTAAAACGAAAAGGGAGAATGTTAAAACAGTGAGAAAAATGCCTGCTCCCCCTCAAGTTCAGCTTGGCTTGGCAGACGGCTGAGCCGGGACGGGAGGTTCATGCTAATTGTCATGGCCTTTCATTTTGGTAAGGCACGTCAGAATCCTCAGCGGAGGCTAATTTGTAAGTTTCCCTCCGAGTACGTTCAGGCTGTCCCGTTGTTTTTGTCATGTCAAATATGCCTTTCCCTCTCGCGCCTCCCCCTCGATTTCCACAAATAGCCAAAAGAGAGCCTTGATCTATGACGTTCATGAGAAAAAGGGAAATTCTAATAAATGTAAAAACCTGCCAGGATCTCCAACAGCTGTTTTCCTCCAGCTTCATCATTTTGATAAATCACCTCAGTGCATTATTTTCAAGACAGAAAAACTGCAGAATATGCCAGCCCCGTTCTCACACTTAAACTTGTCAAATGCTGCCGCTTTGTCAGTGATCTTGGCG
>NW_024621167.1:0-2111 GCF_008729295.1 Plectropomus leopardus | reverse complement strand
TATATAAAATAAAATAATAATAGTAATGATACAAAAAACATCAGCAACAAAGAAGAAAATGAACAACACAAATGCAGGACAACAACAAACACAGAGGTACAACAACGACGAGAAGAAATATAACAACAAAAGAGAACAATGTGCTACAACAAAGCAGCTGCAGAGAAACAAAAATAATAAAGAAAAAAGCAACAATGAAGGCGAACAACATCAAATGCAAAGATTATTAAGGACATGAGGGACATAATAATCATCATCTTTTTCACCAGTAAGTTCAGCATATCGCTTTATTACTTAAAAGACTGAAACTTTTGTTATTTGTGCCACATCTGTCTGATCTTGGCCAAAGTCTTCTGTTAACAGAAAAGTAAATGGACACATTTCTGCAGAAAAATTTCCACCATATTGTAGATGCAGAAAGTACGGGTGACTTTTGAAGATACAAAACCACTAATCTTTCTTAAATTATACTGAATTCCACCCAACTGCTGTGTGATTGATGATTGAAGCTTCAGCGGATTTTAGTTAATTAGCTAAAATCTCCACACATTGCTCAAATTCCACAACCAGTAATTATTCATATTCAGACATGCAATGTGGGAATAATCAGTTGAGATGGTGTTCAGTATGGAGGACTAAAACTGACAAAATCAAAAATAAAAAAATAAATAAATGTGTCAGTAAATAAATAAAAATACCAAAAAAGGATAATAAAAAAAGAGAGGGAAATATGTTTGAGGAAATAAATGGAGGGGAACGCAAACAGGGAAAATAATACATAAATAGATGTATAAATACATTTCAAACAAAATAAATAAATGAATGAATAAATATGTAAAATGGAAAATAAAATGGAAAATTAAATAAACAGTGGGATTTGTATGCAAAGTGGAAAATAATACATTAATAAATAAATAAGCAAATAAAAATGAAAATAAATACATTGACAAATGAAATGGAAAATTAAATGGGAAATGAAATAGATAGTCATTTTTTTACATTTTTATTGATTTACTGACACATTTATTTATTTATTAATATATTTATGCATACTTGCAATTCGTTTATTTTTGATTTTGTCAGTTTCACTCCATACGGTATGAGTCCAGTGAAGGGTCAGTACTTGTATTGAACCTAAGTGAGGACAGCTGATTTATCACATTTCATTGTTCAGCCAAAAACAGGTGAGAAACAAAACGCAGAGACAATCAACTGTTCCTGGTGAACGTTTTCACGATATCTACTGACAGAAAGCGTTTTAGCTGTTGTTGCTATGTTTAGTGGCCCTGCAGTGTGTGAATCAAAACCTGCACGTCTAAATCACAGTTCATGTATGTGAATTGACATCCTCTGCCAAAACATTAACTGAGAATCTGAGATTGCATATTTTTTTTCATTAAAGCACATGACAAGTACCCATTTCCCTTCCTCAGGCTCTTTCTTCAAAATTACAAACAGTTTGGTTCAGAAAACAACTAGTTAAAGCAATTTGTTTACGTTTGGCTCTCTACTTTGGATTAGACTCTTTTTGTTGGCTTAGACTGGTCTATGAGTAATTATCTTATTTAAGATAAAGAATTTGTGCCTATTTTAAGTTCAGTTATTACTTTGAGTTAACTCTTTTTTTCTCCATTCACTGGCAAGAAAATAAAATCACAGTATCTGAATCAAAATGAAATGTAACACAGTTTTACCTACATGCATTACAGTGACAATTGTGGACCATTATGACCAATATTGGTTTTTCAGGGCCGATACAGATACCGATTATAAGTACTTAATGAGACTGATAACTGATATTTAGAACCCATATGCATTTACAATAAAATTAAAATATTTCTGTCAAAATTTAGAATTTGGAATATAACAAACTCTAACACAAATCATTGTTTAAATGCCTTTAGCAAATGTTTAGTCAAAACTTTAAACATCATATTTAGTGAGTTCTCTGCAACTGTTTTTATTTTTTTATGAGTAAAAATTTAACAGCCTGCCGGAGGAGCTCAGGGCCGCAGAGAACGTCCATGTTTTTAAGAGCAGGCTCAAGGCCCACCTTTTTAGCTTAGCTTTTAACTGATATTTATTTATTTTATCTCTACTTATTTAGCTTA
>NW_024621166.1:0-3493 GCF_008729295.1 Plectropomus leopardus | reverse complement strand
CGAACAACAATATGAGACCTATAAAACAATTAAAAGAAATAAAACTCCGTGGGAGCTGTCCCTTTAAAAAAAATAAAAGTAAGTAAAACAAAGAGAAAAATCAGTTCAATAAACAGGAGGAGGCACACTGGAGAAAGAGGCACTGTCCTACTGCAGTTTTAGGATGATTCAGGGGCACGAGTATGGCTGGTTGGCTCCTGTCCCATTCAGCTACTCTGGCCTACAATCACTCCGGCGTCTCGCCCACTGCCTCTCGCTCCGGCGTCACACGCTGCGTCTCGCTCCGGCGTCTCACGCGCTGCGCCTCGCTCACTGCGTCTCACACACTGCGTCTCGCTGTCCCTCTTCCCCGTGGAGCGGTTAGCTCATTAGTCGGCGTTGAACCAATCTGCCAGGGCGCCGTCCTCTCGCCGCACTGCTCCGACCGTCTCCCTGTCTTCCTCCTGTGGCTCACGTGCGTCCTCCGTTTGTGCCTCTGCCGTTTCCGCCACTCTTCCTGTGTTATTTTCCACTCCCTCTCTTCCTGTGTCAGTCGCTTAAAAGCACAGAGCTGTTGCGCACCGTCCAATCCTGGATGCAAGGGGTGTGGTGTCCATTTGCAAGCAGCTGTTTCTCATTAACTCAGGTTAAAAAAAAATGTCCCAAACATGCAGTAATAAAAATCATGCAGTAACCACCATAAGTCATGCAACAAGACACAGCAGACCATATCACACCACAAAATACATAACCAAACTTAATATAATAAATAGTAAAGTAAATCATAAAATCACACAGGGCTGAGTACATGAGTAACATTTGCTGATGATTATACTATCCCACTTTGACACTTCCTCAATCTGCTCATCCCCTTCTTGTACACAGTGTCGGTGTGGGTACTCCACTCCAGTCTGTTGTTCAAGTGGACACCTAAGTACTTGTAGTTCTCTATGGTCCAACCTCCTCACCCATCTTGATGGGTGTCATCGTGGTTGTGGTCCTCCTGAAGTTGACCACCATCTCCTTGGTCATTGTAACATTTATTAGGAGCAGATGATTTCTGCCACACTAATCCACAAAGTCGTCCACCAGCTGCCCGTACTCCGACTCTTGGCCATCTCTGATACACCCAGCCACCGCAGAGTTATCAGAGAACTTCTGCAGGTGGCATGATTCAGAATTGTACTGAAAATCAGAGGTTTTCAAAGTGAACAGGAATGGTGACAGAACAGTCCCCCGAGGAGCTCCTGTGTTACTGACCACTACATCAGACAGGAAGCTCCCCAGGCGCACCAACTGGGTCCTATACTCACAGAAATATTTAACCCTTAACTTTTAAGATTTATGTTAAATAATTATATGACAAAGTTCCATTTGATTTTTTAAAATTCTTTTAACATAAACCTACCTTTATGTAATGCATGTGCACCAGTGTAATAAAGCCTATTTATTTGAAATGCATATTCACCAGGTTTATGTATTCAGTATTAATATAATTTATTGAATGCAAATGCATGTTAATCCAATTATGTATTTCAAACACATTAAGTATATTTGTGTGAATTGTACAATAATTAGGTTACCTATTCAAGATAAGTAATGGGTATTTGTTTGAAATACATAAAAATTAAGCTTAAATTCAATGAAAATGCATTAAATTTATACATTTCCAATACATAATATTAAAGCTTAAATTTAATGAAAATGCATTAAATCTATATATTTCCAATACATAATATTTAAGCTTAAATTCAATCAAAATGCATTATATATATAATTGTACTACATAATAATTAAGCTTAAATTCAACCAACATGCATTAAATTTATATATTCAATGATTATTTTTCTACTTTCCATTTAATATCTCACTGATGCATACAATCAGACAATCTTGTTGAGACAAATTTACTGAAATCTAGCAACAGGAAAACACAAAAAAAAGTTAGAGTAGCCAAACAGTAGGCTACTCAGCAGGGTAGTGTAGCTCTTCAACCCTACTGCTGTAGACAAAACATGAAAAATGTTCTCTACTTTTAAAGGAACAGAGGCAGGAGGGTTATTCTTGGCTCTCAACTCAGCAACTTCACGCAACACAATATTCTTTTCTCTCAGAAGAACAAACTGTACTGGCTCAACAACTTAACACACAAGTATTCTTTTTGTATGGCCGCTCTCTTCTCAGCTTCCTCCTTTCACCTCCACCCCATCCCAAAAAGTGTCAAATCAACAATTTCAGTTTCAGTACTCATACTTTGTTGGAAAGTTTGTCTGATTCCAGGTCCATCAGGATCCTCTGGTATGCTTCAAATGTATTCTTCAAGCTTTTAGGATAGCTTAGGTTAAGAGCATAGATCAACCCATAAAGCATCACGCATGCATAATTGACACTCTGGAGGTTGTAAAGAACTTCAACGCTTACCAGGACTACACCAACATCAGCAAAGCATCCACCAGGACCATCACAATCACCACGAACAGTGTAGATTGCCATGGTCGTCTCTGAGATGTCTGCCTTGGCTTCACTGCATTCAATGTCCTGAAAGATGGAGGACATTGGAGCACAATGAGCTGTGTCACCCTAACCTTGACCACCAAAATCTAAACAGCTCATCACTGAGGCCAAGTGCATATTAATTTGAGAATGAAATGGACGCAAGTTCAAGATCACAATGACCTCAAGACCTTTGACCCCCTAAAAGCCTGAAAAACAAAAAGTCAAAGTCAAAGTTACATTATGTACAAATGGAGTTAGTAAATTCAACAATAATCAATTTTGATATTATAAAAGAGTAGTGTTTGAGTACAACATTGTTCTAGAGGTGAATTCCAAGTTAAAGATCTGAAAATGATAGCTCTGTTGTGTTAGTAGAGTTCTGGAACCCTGCGAAACACAATTCCACACGGGACGCAGCATGCAAGTGTGATTCGCTGGACCCTGGATGTGTTATCAGACTACTTTCTGAGGTAGCTCTGAGGTAAATTAAGCAGAATGCATTAAGTGTGAGAGTGTATTAGTCCACATCATGACAGTATTTTATCATTTTGTTGATCACAGTGAGGGTTGCCTTTAAGAATCTCAATGCCATTCTTTACAGTTTTTGTTGGTACTCTGTGCCATTTCGTAACGTTGTCAAATAGTAACAAATGGGCAACAGAACATCCCAACCCTCTGGTACACTTCATGACATTTAAATTGTAACTCATTTTTTGGCTATAACTTTCACTGTATGATCTCAAATGGCATCAGTTTTGGCCAGTAAGCTTACCATATTTTTCAGACTATAAGTCACACTTTTTTGGGAAATTTATCTTACAAAATTCAAGACCAAGAATAGACATTTAATATGGAAAGGCAAGTTATAATAATGTGGTGATTAAAAACCATATGAGGCGTTTGATATAGTGTTTTGATGCATCGCAACAGGCGGCACTATTTATTCCACAGCTGCTTTTTCACACGCCCCAATGTGTGAAAACAACAAACGTGACATTAATGAAAAACATTTAATATA
>NW_024621165.1:0-1742 GCF_008729295.1 Plectropomus leopardus | reverse complement strand
CAGGCTCTCTGCTCCTTCATACTTAGTCCACAAAACAAAACCAGTCCTCTCGGCCTCTCTGTGCCGCCGAACTACTTTAAGTTTTCGCACATGTTGAGCCAAACGCAGTCAAACTAAGTCCTCACGCAGCTCGGTGAAGGTAAAAGTTGCTCCGTGACCGCAGACGTAAACGTCCATTAGCATTGTAGCATTTAGCATGTTGATGAGACGCAGCGCGCACCTTTGGGTGTGTTTGAATTTTTATTTGAACCAATTAGCGTTCAGGCGGGGCGGTGCATTTCACCACAAAATAATGTTAGTCCTAAGGGACTGTTCGTTATTTATCAGAGTATATCAGTGACCGAAGGTTTTTTTTTGTTTTTTTTTTTATTTAATGTATCATTATGGCTATTGTAAGATAAGATTTATATTTGTGATCACAAATATAAATCTTTCCATCTGGGCTTTTTTTTTTTTTTTTGCAAAAGTTTGACATAGAAACAATGTCAAAATAACATCAATATCATTATTTGGGTGAAATTTTAAAGAAGCTTGATATTGAAGTAATGTCAAAATAACATCAATAAAATCATTATTTGACATATATCAAATTTATGTCAAAGGATTGATGTCATGTTGATTTACGTTTTTGACCAAGTTATGATGACAATTTGATATTAGTGTTTAATGTCATATTGATGTTGAATTGACATCAGATACCCACTGGGGAAGTTTTAATTTAATTTGGAATTTTATTCTCTGATTTATTTAGACAACTAAGTTCATTTCATTCATGCAAAATTCCCGCATTATATTGTTTTGAATTTATATAAGGAATTAGGACTACATAATGTAGTGCACCAGAGTGATATGAAAGATGCTTCCTGTGTTTTCAGTTGAGTTGAGTTGTCCTGTTGATGAAGTGGACATTAAAAAAGAAGAGCGGAAGAAACTGAGAAGACATCCTGTGCTTTCATTCCCCTCAGCCTTTAGGTCATTTATGATATAACCCTTACAGTAAAGGCTGCACGAGGGCAGCCTGACATAGGCTTCAATTTGACATGCGTTCCAGTACCCATAATTTTCAAAAAAGAGATTTCAAAAAGATTTAGTATGTCCCAAAACATAGCAGCCTATGTCAGATGCAGTATGCCAAGATAACCATGATGATACAAGCATGCCTTTCTGGCTATTTTTACCCACAATCCTCTGCACAGTGGCAGTAGGCTACATCACAAACAGATGACAGCTCATAATCAGCCGTCAGATTTGGATAATGAATGAATAAATAAAAAATGGATGACAGCATATTCAAGTGACTGATGACTAGTTGACTGGTAATAATAAGAATACAAATTGTTTAAGTGAAGAAACTAATAATAAAGATTACCAATAACAACAACAACAAAACATAATAGAAAAATGCAGTCCAGTTTTATTGTCATGCACATAAAATGTCAGAATCCACAATGTATGCAGCTATAAATTAAGGGGTAAGACTTTATGCATTGCAGAGTAACAACAGCAGAGCTCACAGGTTAACCTCCGTCTCTGGCGAGCTTGGCAAAAATGACGTTTTGTTTAACCGCCATGTTAACAAATACATGAGCAACAGGGTCAGAGTTCAAGTTGCAGTGTTGTGAAGATGTATTATGCCCCGTTTGTGTGCAAATAGCACACAGAGTACAGACTTTGTAAGGGCAGTCATAACTGATTTGGAAAGAGCCCTCATCCTGTTTCTGGCTCAAGTGTTTATCACACAT
>NW_024621164.1:0-3811 GCF_008729295.1 Plectropomus leopardus | reverse complement strand
GAATTAATGCCACACAGCTGTATGCTGTCAAGTCTGCATAAAACATGCTTCACACACATTTTCCAGTTTTAAGATTAGTGTCACTAATTCTGTATCCGACCAAATGTCTCCCCTTCTGTTCCTGAGTTATGACGTTAAATAATGGACAGAAAAGAGCTTTTACAGAACATTATTACGTCACAGTGAAGCTGGACTTCGACCTTTTTGGCTATAAAATGTCAAAACTTAATCATTCCCCCAAATTCTAATCAGTTCATTCTTGAGTTGAAGTAGACATTAGGGCTCGTTTACGTCATCTTATAACGCTTTGCGTCTGTGCATGCGGCGGTCTACACAACGTACGACACCAAAACAAACAAACATGGAGGAGCTGGAAAGCGATACTGAACGTGGGGATTCAGCACAAGGCGCCGACATCGACCGGCGTTCTCAAAATGAGGAGTTTGAGCTCAAAGAGACGTGGTTTGGGTATGAAAATTCAGAAACATTATACCAGTATTTTATTAAACTTTATTATAACAGTAGTTTATGTGACTTTATTTTATGTCAGTAGCTTTTTTTTTTGTAACTGTAGTTCATTTAATATTTTTGGATTTTAGTAGTTAGTAGTATTTTAGAGGAGGTTTCAAAATATCAAGATACTTATCGTGTATCACAATATGTCTTAAAATATCGTGATATTATTTTAAAGCCATATCGCCCAGCCCTAATGGATTTCTGTGCCAAATTTAAGGAAACTCTCTCGAGGCCATCTTTAGGTGCTGCTTTCACGACAATGAGACGAATGCAAGGTCACTGTGACCTTTGACCTTAGAAAACCAAATTCTACTCAGTTCATCATTGAGTCCAAGTGAATGTTGATGCCAAATTTGAACAAATTCCCTCGATGTTTTCTTGAGATATCGCATTCGCAAAAATGGACGGATGGGCAGATGTACATATAGACAGAGGGACGGAGGGATGGAGGGACAGAAGGACGGAGGGACAGAAGGACGGAGTGACAGAAGGACGGAGTGACGGGCAGACGGGCAACTCAAAAACCTAACGCCTCCAGCCTCAGCTATCACCAGTACAGAAACATAAAAACAAAAGAGGTGACATAAAAAGAGGTCAAAGAAGGAGGGAGAGGAGAAAAAAGGAGAAGAATAATGAAGCTTGAAGAAAAAGAAAATAAAAGACAAGGAGAAAAGAAAAAGGAGAAAAGAAAGGGAATGAAAAATGTGGTGGAAAAGGAGACAAAAGAGATGAGAAGAGAAGGAAAAAAGTAAAAGGGGAAGACGCGAGAGTGGAGGAAAAAGAGAGAAAAGAGGATGATAAAAAAAGGAAAGGATCAAAGAAAAGATGACAGGACAGGAAGGAGGAAAAGGACATGAAAAAAGGGATGAAAGGAGGACATAAAACACGCAGCGGGCTGCATATCGATGTGAACATCCATACACATGAGGTGACTTTGCTTCTCCCATCTGCCTCTGTGGGATGTGAAAGTCATATTCAAATATTCATCCTCTCATGTTTGAGCAAACAGAGCCGCGTGTTCCTCGGGTTCCTCAGCAGAACCTCGTCAGTCCCCGGGCTCCGACCTGAGAGTCCAGGTCCCCCTAATGACTCTCCGCGCTCCAAAGGTTAATGGACTTTATGAGTCTGTCTATTCACCGCTGCCCGAGGTCTCTTAACCTGGGGAGGCTGGAAAAATGTAACACGGAGGACCGTGATTCACATAGCTTCAGATTATAACGCCGCACCTGACCTCGGAGACTATGACACCTGAGCGGGACTTCTGCCAAGCTACAGAGCACCTGTAACTGTCTCAGAGACAGTTTATGTGGATATATTTCAAGCAAAAAAAGGTAGAAAATGCACACATCCATAAGACGTTGAGAGCAACGTTAAAAGCAGAAAATCAGAGAAAAGTCGAAACACTTCAGCTTCCAGCTTTTATTTATTGTGAGTAACTCAATAAAACTGCAAGTGGAGCTGAAGTGTGTCGACTTTTCTCTGTTTTTTATGGATATGTTTCAGTCATGAATTCATAAGAGTTTTAACCCTTTGGATCCTGGACAAACTGGCTTGATTTCTTTCAAAAACATAGAAAGAAGGTATTGAGCAACTTAAAATGACCCCAAAATCTGCAAGAGTAAAGTAAAAAAGTCAAAGAAATTACTTGAAAATTAGCACAAAATAATGAACAAACATAAAAAAATAATACAGGGAAAAGTAAAACAAAAATAAGCAAAAAAATATTTAGATCTATTTGTGTCCAAGCTTCTAATTTTACTTAAGGATCCGAATACTTTTTCCACCACTGATATAAATCACATAAAATGGAAATGTGCATCATTCTTTCTGATATAAAATGAAATATTAACTTTAATATGGATGTAAAAAATGAAAGGAGGGATTCAGCTGTAGATAATAAATCAAAAAGCAGATTATTCCTCTGATAGGAGGCAAAAACTTTCACAGAGTTCGGTTTTGTTCCAGAAACATGAATCCTGCTGTTTGAACCCAAGTTGATGAAGCCGCTCAATCAACACGAGCACTATTTTTCACTGCGAGATGGGAGCTATTCTGTCTCCTGCGCTCTGACGCAGCTCGACAATACATACATCTCCACTGACGTGTGTGTGTGTGCGTGCAGAAATAGAGCCTTTATTACAGTCTGACAACAGGCCGCTGTATTATTACAGAGTTTGTACCCAGCCCGGCCCGGCCACAGGCTGATTATACACTGTGTCCTACAGCCGGCGGTGGAGTGTGTGTGTGTTTCTATATGTGTGTGTGTGCATTTCTATGTGTGTGTCCGCCCCTATGGTGCGCCCCATCACATGTGGTCTGCATTAAAACACTATTGTGCATTACGGGGCTGCGAAGCGTTGCCATGCCGACGGAAATCACAATCCCATGTTGTCAGCCTCTCAGTCATATTATGGGATGGTTTCCTGTACTATGAAGCACATACACACACACAGACACACACAAAATCCCTGCACCACACCCAACGCAGGCTTGCTAAACCCTGAATACACTCCAGCACATGCCGTCTCATACATCACAGCTCTCACATGATCACGTTCCACCATAAAGCACAACAACAAACGTTAGAAAATTAAATGCAGTCAAATCAAAATTATCATGACAGATACCATAAATGTCAAAGGTCACAGAGATTAGACAGAGTTCACAGAGGAGCTGCTGAAAAGTTCAGATACTCTAATAACATTTCTGGTGCATCTTTCAAACCTGATGCGCATGCATGTATAATAGTTGTGTAAATCACTGGTCTCATCACGATACGGTATTATATTGTTACTTTGGATAACGATACGATATTTCCCTATATTACAAAGTCTACCACAATGTGATTTCGATCCGATTCTGGGCCAATATTATCTGCTCATTTAACACAGTCGGTTACAGAAGAAGCTGCCACCCCTTTCTTTGCTTTTGGACAGAAAAACAAAATAAAAACTATTATTCTTTTTGAAAACACTTTCTGGAAAATATGTTTTCATTTTAATTCAAACCATGATCTTTATCCTAAAACTTCAGGGCTATCTGACTTGATGAACAACTTCTCCCAACATCCTCAAAATGTGGATTAACAACACATCTTTCCACTACAGTATAAAACTCAATAGTAACTATCAAGGAGCAAAGACAAAACAACATGCTAATGTTATTAGCATAAGCCTATGGCATTTAACATTACACGAATTAGCTTAGCGGCTAGCGGACTTTTCCTCTGCTCATAACTTAACCAGTTTAATATTATTTATGCTTTCTCTTACTCACCGCTGGTTTACGTCCCCGC
>NW_024621163.1:0-1415 GCF_008729295.1 Plectropomus leopardus | reverse complement strand
TTTGCTGCTGCTATGGAGCCTTCTTTTATTCAGTTTTTTGTTCATCTTGAAGAGAGAAGCCTCCCCTCACAGATTTCCTTTTCTCCTTCTCGTCTTATTATCTTGTTATCTGTCAGATCTACTGAACCTCCCTGTCTCTCTCTCTGTCTCCCTGTCTCTCTCTCTGTCTCTCTCTCTGTCTCTCCCTCTGTCTCTCTCTCTGTCTCTCCCTCTGTCTCTCTCTCTGTCTCTCTTTCTGTCTCTCTGTCTCTCTGTCTCTCTCTCTGTCTCTCTCCTGCTCCGTATTTCTTGTGCATCTCCCCGTGGCTGAGGGGAACAGGGACTTGACTCTCCCCTCCTCCTCTCCTCCTATCCTCCTCCTCCTCCTCCTCCTCCTCCTCTGCCGCCTCTCCCTCCTCTGCTTCACCTCTCGTCCTCTCGCGTCCTAACGGCGGGATCATGTTTTATTTCCAGCTGGTGATCATGGCTGGGACGGTGCTGCTGGCTTACTACTTCGAGTACACGGACACCTTCCCCGTGCACATCCAGGGCTTCTTCTGCTACGATAAGACCTTCTCGAAGCCCTACCCCGGTCCGGACGACACCAGCAAGATCCCGCCAGTGCTCATTTACTCGCTTGTCACAGCTATCCCCACCTTCACGGTAAGAGTTGTGTGTTTGAGGTGCAGGAGAGAAGTGTGTGTGTGGAGGGAGTTTTTGTAGAAAGTTGTCAAAGTTAAGGTGTTTGGATTGTTTTCACGTGCTGTGAGAGTGGATGAGAGAGTGTTGTTTTCTGTTTTTCAGGATTTGTGTGTTTTTGCAGCCTTGTGATGAATTATCTCTGGTGTGTGTGTGTGTGTGTGTTTGTTTGTTTGTTTGTGTGTTTGTGCTGTAGCGCTGATAAAGTGAGCAGATTGGCAAACTGCACGGAGGTAACCCCCTCCAGCCCTGACAGGCAGGTGCGTGTGTGTGTGTGTGTGTATGTGTGTGTGTGTGTGTGTGTAAAACAGAGACAAGAATCAACCACACAGAGATGTAATGGGAATGGTTCGGCAGGTCGTTAGAGAAAGAGTAAAACAGACAAACAGAGAGAGAAACAGTGCAGAAGTCGGAGTGGAGGCAGAGTGATGATGGCAGGCAGCAGATGTCTGAAAAAAACTCAAGATCTGAGGCGAGAGAGAGACAATGAGCACAAAAGAGGCGATTTGGAGAGGGGGGGCTTGTACTGGGTTTTGTATGTGGTGTGTGTGCGTGTGTGATAGGTTAGCAGTTGAACCCCAAGTGAGATGCGAGGCAGTGGGCATGAAATGCATAACACCTGGCACTGACTGTGACCACTGACACAGACCCCAGCAGCTTTAAATCCTCAGCAGACCACAGACAGAAGCCACAGACAGAACCAAGAGCTTTAAACAGACCACAGACAGAACCAGGAG
>NW_024621162.1:0-1150 GCF_008729295.1 Plectropomus leopardus | reverse complement strand
CTACACCTCTACACTCTACACCTCCTCCTCTCCTCTACACCTCATCCTCTACACCTCTACACCTCCTCCTCTCCTCTTCTACACCTCTACACCTCCTCCTCTACACCTCTACACCTCTACACCTCCTCCTCTACACCTCTACACCTCCTCCTCTCCTCTTTTACACCTCTACACCTCCTCCTCTCCTCTTCTACACCTCTACACCTCCTCCTCTCCTCTTTTACACCTCTACACCTCCTCCTCTCCCCCTCTACACCTCCTCCTCTCCCCCCTCTACACCTCCTCCTCTACACCTCTACACCTCCTCCTCTCCTCTTCACACCTCCTCCTCTACACCTCTACACCTCTACAATCTACACCTCTCCTCCTCTACACCTCATCCTCTAACTACACCTCACCTCTACACCATCCTCTACACCTCCTCCTCTACACCTCTATACACTCTCCTCTCACTCCTCTACACTCTCTACACCTCCTCCTCTACACCTCTACACCTCCTCCTCTCCTCTTCTACACCTCTACACCTCCTCCTCTCCTCCTCTACACCTCTCTCACTCTACACCTCCTCCTCTCCTCTTCTACACCTCTACACCTCCTCCTCTACACCTCTACACCTCTACACCTCTCCTCTACACCTCCTCCTCTACACCTCTACACCTCATCCTCTACACCTCTACACCTCCTCCTCTACACCTCTACACCTCTACACCTCATCCTCTACACCTCTACACCTCCTCCTCTACACCTCTACACTCTACACCTCCTCCTCTCCTCCTCTACACCTCTACACCCTCCTCTCCTCATCCTCTGATCTTTTCTCCTCTCCACCACTTATAGTTGATTTCTTTCTTCCTTTTTTACATCCTTGCTCTTTATTTTCTTTTTCCTGCTTCACTTTTATCAAGAAAAGACCAACAGAGACTGAGGAAGAAAAGAAGGGAGGGAGGGAGGAAGGGAAGAAGGGAGGGAGGAAGGAAGGAAGGAAGGGAGGGAGGAAGGAAGGAAGGAAGGGATGGCGGGAGGGAGGGTGGAGAAAAAGCTAAGGGAAGAAGAAAGCATGAAATAAATCTGGCTCCTTTTGTTGATATTTAACAGGTGTTTCCTGTGTGTGTGTGTGTGTGTGTGTGTGTGTGTGTGTGTGTGTGTGTGT
>NW_024621161.1:0-1556 GCF_008729295.1 Plectropomus leopardus | reverse complement strand
GTCTTTAGGCTGTGTTTCCTGTTTGTGTGTGTGTGTGTGGGGGGGGGTGATGATCGGGGGTTAAGGGGCTGGCGGGGCAAACAGCAGGTCGACAGGAAAAATGGTGGAATCTTCCTTTAATCAGAGTCAGCAGGTCAGCGGAGGTTAAACAGTTTGTTCCTAAAAGACTTTAAGCTGCTTCGTCCTCTTTTCTTTCTTTCTTTCTTCTTTTTCTGCTGTCACTTTAACCCTTTAAAAACCTCAGCAACTCCTGTCAGGCAGTTAGAAAAGAAAGAAGAAATGACAAAAAATAAAAAAAGAAATACAAAAGGGCAAGAATTTGGTAAAAAGTACAAAAATATGACCTGAAGATAAGTTAAAAAAGAAAGAAAAAAATAATAAAAAAAAAAAACAAGTAAATGAGCTGAAAAAAAGCGCTTAAACATTATAATAATTCTGTAACATAATTTTAAATAAACAATATTGACAATTATAAGTAGTAGTTTTTCACCAGTTTTTTTTTTTTTTAACTTTTTGAGAATAATTTTCTAAATTTTCCAAGTTGCTTGCTTCATTTTCCCATATTTTAGATAAAGAAAAAAAAATCAATCCAATCTGCTGGAGGTTCAAATGTTTAACTACTTTTTAAAGGTATCTGAAAGCAGCACAAGAAAAGTGATGTGTTTCAGGTTTCAGAGGGTTAAAGATTTCACCTCTGAGTGAGTCTGAACACACCGACGCATTTTTAGATCAAACTGCGTTTTTAAGTCACTGGATTTCTGCTGTTCGGCTGCACGCTGAAATATTGTTTTTTCAGCCACATTTGGCCGAGTTTTGTCCGATGTTGAGAACATTTTTACATCAAATCATCGGTGAGTGCAGTTTTTTACAGTAGTTTGAGGAGTTTTGAGTCGCGTTGTGGATCATTGATCTGTCCACTCGGCCAGAGCTGATCAGATCGATGTTTCAACGGAGCAGCTGCTGCAAACTTTTAGATCCAGCGCAATCAACGGTGAAGTTTCACTTTCGCTGCGACTGCTGTTCTCCTGCTCCGTCTGTATCCAGAGTACACTCTGCGCTCCGACAGTGTGGTGCAAACAATGACCGAACAATATTATATTTATCCCAACATCGCTCCTCATAAACGGTTCAGCTCCAAAATATGAAACGTAGGAGGAAAAATTTGACTGACAGTCCGATAATTTGTGCATTTTGTGGTAATCCAGGTGGAAAAAAAGTTTAGTTTTGTAATTTTGCTTAATAAAGAAAGCAAACCTTTAAAATAATTAAATTTGAAACATGTTATTATAGTTTGGCATTGTTTTACGAGTCGATTACAAACTTAAACAGAGTGACAGTTGAGACTGTAGAGTTTATTCATTTATTTATTTTTACAGCTTTATTTATATCTTTAAAACTTAAGAATTTAAATGGAAATACATGTATGTACTTGGCTGCCATTTACAAAAACACTCGCCCATCCAGGTTTACACAATGAACTGAAAGAAGAAAAGAGACAAAAAACAATAGAAGAAAAGAAAAAAATATATAAAATAATAAAATGAAATTACAAAAAA
>NW_024621160.1:0-1325 GCF_008729295.1 Plectropomus leopardus | reverse complement strand
TGTTTTTCTGCTCTGATGGCTGTGGGATCAAAAATGTCAGTTTGAATGGGTTTCAATGGAGCATTTTTGGACCTGAACAGTCTGAATGTAACTATTTAGTTTCCACAGTGTATTTTAGACTTATTGTAGGAGCTGAGCTGCAAACTCACTGATTACACTCAAATACACAATCTGGACTACATTTAGGACACATGCATCAACACACACACAATTATCACAACATGATGGGGGAAAAACACTAATTAAAATGCACCAAACAGTCACAAAGAGTTACTTTTCACCACTGCATATTTTTTGGTTATGATCAAATGTGATAGCCGCTTGTTTGGATGTAAAATCAGTTGAAGAAAACAGAAACAAAGAGATGATTGAAAAGAGAAACATTGAATACTTACTGAGAGTTTACAGATTTATGGTTCAGAACAAGAAATCATGCACATGCATCCTCACCTGAAACGAAAAGATGAAAATTTAAACCAGCTTCACACAAGAGAATCACATCATAAAAAATCTGGTATTTGATGAAGCGAAATGAAATAAATGTCAAATATTAGAGAATAAATTCACAAAGCAAACAGTTTATTTCAAGTTTTTTATTCATATATAAACAGCGCTTTTCTGAAAATACAGTTAAGTGCAGATGTATTTTCAGGTGGTTTTAACAAAGTCAAAAAAAAAATCATCCTTGTTGACTTCTGAAGTGTTTCTCAGCCTCGACTGCAGCTCACAGCTGGACGTGGACGCGCTGATGGAAGAGACAAAGACGAGATGGTCAGAGCAGAGAGCATGCTGGGAAAGACGTGTGTGCAGCCACACTTACTGTTCAGGTCTGAGCCTGTTTTAATAAAACACCTCAGAATCACAGCGCTCAGAGTTACACCGGGACTAAAAATAACATCAGAGTCCGACTTTATCTTCAGTCAGCAGATGAGATCTCATCAGGGAGAAACTGACGTCACGTGTTTACGGCCTTCATAACCGTAAAATACGTTTCCATCGTTTCAGTGTTCAGTCTCATTTAACAGCTGCTGATCAGAACTAAACTCCACCTGCGGCTGACGAGAACGTCTTCACTTCTGCAGGTCATAAACTAAAGAATCAGGCTTTAAAATGTTTATGTAGTTTTGCGCACAGTAAAAAAAAAATCATATACACATAGCCACATCTCATCGATATGCTCCCATATGTTTTACAGATTTTTCTGTGTACTGATACTCCAGAAGGAAGGTTAGCTTTTGTCTAAACGTCCTCTTTCCAACCACAGCTGGCTAAGAATGACCTGTGGTGTCTAAGTCGTATAATTAAAAAAAGATAGATACATAAAT
>NW_024621159.1:0-2012 GCF_008729295.1 Plectropomus leopardus | reverse complement strand
TAAATCACAGTTGGTTAACAGTTGGTTGTTTAATCAATCGGTCAATTTAAAGAAAATTGATTGCCAACTATTACATTTAAGTCTTTTTAGAATTTTGAGTTTTAGAATGTGTGTGGGTTTTTTTTATTAATTTTTTTGGCTGTTTTTTCCTCTTTTTTGCCTTTTTATAATTTTGACTTTATGTATTGTTTTCTTTGTTTAAAATAATTTTGAGGTTTTTTTTTTTAGTGTTTTAAAAAAAAAAAAACAACAATATTTTTACTTTTTGGCATGTCTTTTTCAGAGATTTTTCTGCATTGGGTACTTTTACATTTAATACTTTAATTCCGTTTGCCTGATTATACTTATATATTTCTTTACTTGAGTACTGTTTTCAATGCAGGACTTTTACTTGCAGCACAGTATTTTCACAGGGTGCTATTAGTACTTAAGTGAAGGATCTGAATACTTCTTCCACCACTGGTTCTTTGCACAGTTTGTAGGGCTTGCAGGGCTTAAAAAAACTAATTTCCAGAGGTTGCTCACTAGTTTGGACCTCTCTAAATGTGCATCGTGTATTTTCCCACTCACCAGTTGACCAGCATGGCAGCATTGTTCCCCGATATAAAAGGAAGTTCCCCTCGGACGTAGCGAAATACAAATCCTTGGGAGAAAAGCAGTAAGATCCACCAGAGGAACATGTTCCTCCTCATTCCTCCGCCGCCGGTCCTGTCGGGATCCATGCATCAAGGGCGACCCCGGGCTGTCCCAGGTCGGCGGTTGATGGGGTAGCTGTGAGCCAGGCGGCCTGGAGTCATGAGGGCGTCAGTTGGCCCAGGTGATGGGGGTCGTGGGAAGAGCTAATGGGGATCTCCTGGTCGAGGCATGGCGGTGAGGTGGACGAGTTTGTAGCTGATGTTTGCCTCACTTTCAGGCCGTTGTCAGTTGCATTTTCTGAATTGCTTTTTTGTCCAGACTTCTCAAACAGCTGTCAAATCACAAAAACATAAAAAGGAAGACCGGTGTCCACACGGTCAGCCCCCCTCCATCCCACCAGTGATTAGCAGCAGCGAGTGTCCCTCTCCGTGGCTTTGACTGAGGTGTGTGTGGTGGCAGTCAGCAGTTGGAGATCATGCTTCATGTGTGTTTCTGAGTGTGTGTGCGTGTCGGTGCCTGGATTGGCAGGATGGTGTGGGCGGAGCTTAGAGCTGTGTGAAGATCCCAGGACAGGGAGCCCCCCCTCCCTCCCCATTCCCTCTCTTTCTCTCACTGATGGCAGGATGCAGATTGTAACCAGGGATTAGGGAGGTTCAAAAATCCGATTTTGCCTGGAGAAAGCCTCATGTATTACTCTGCGTATGTGTGTGTGTCTGTGTGTGTGTGTGTGTGTGTCTCTGTGTGTGTGAGAGAGTGAGAGAGAGAGAGAGTGTGTACATGTGCCCTAGTGTGTGGAATATTGTCACTGGGTTTTTCATAGTTTACCAGCGCCTGCAGTCACAAACTGCTGCTGGCGAGAGGATTTTTTTAAAGCCTCAAATGCAATTTTCCCTTGTTTAACTGAATATCGTGTCCCCCCTCTCTCTTTCTGTCTCACTACACTTCCCCTGGCTTTCCCTCCAAATGTTGAATCCCAGATGCTAACTGCATAATAATCTATTGTCAGCAGTGGTGGAGTGTAACTAAGTTTATTTATTTAAGTATTGTACTTAAGTATGAATTTGAGGTACCTGTACTTCAGACTGCTGTTTTCATGCTGCTTCCTGATTTAACTCCACTAAATTTCAGACAGAAATGTTGTACTTTTTACTCCACTACATTTAACAGAACTGTGTGGTTACTTAACAGATAAAGATTTTTGCATGAAATCATGTGAGTTTATAAAATATGATGTTTTGTTATAAATTAAATGTTCAAACAGTTTATACAAGTACAGCAGCAAAAATTAGTTGTTTAATTAAAGAGCTGATTCACAGAAAATTAATTTCCAAGTATTCTGATTAACATTTAAGTCTTTTTCTGTTTTGTTTATATAT
>NW_024621158.1:0-3209 GCF_008729295.1 Plectropomus leopardus | reverse complement strand
GATAAGCAGAGCTGTGTGTGTCTGTGTGTGTGTGTGTGTGTGTGTGTCTGTGTGTGTGTGTGTGTGTGTGTGTCTATGTGTCTGTGTGTGTGTCTGTGTGTCTGTGTGTGTGTGTGTGTGTGTGTGTGTGTGTGTCTGTGTGTCTGTGTGTGTGTGTGTGTGTGTGTGTCTGTGTGTGTGTGCACAGCAGTGATAAGCAGAGCTGTGTGTTTGTGTGTGTGTGCGTGTGTGTGTGTGTGTGTGCTGATAAACAGTCGGTTGGGACTGAACTCGTCTTTCTGCTTCCTGTCAGACTGAAACACAGTATTTCAGTAAAATGCTTAACGAGTCGAGTCGAGTCAGGACGAGTCGAGTCAGGTCGAGTCAGGACGACTCAGGACGAGTCGAGTCAGGACGACTCAGGACGAGTTGAGTCAGGACGAGTCAGGTCAAGTCAGGACGAGTCAGGACGACTCAGGACGAGTCGAGTCAGGACGAGTCAGGTCAAGTCAGGACGAGTCAGGACGACTCAGGACGAGTCGAGTCAGGACGAGTCGAGTCAGGTCGAGTCAGGACGAGTCGAGTCTCCATGTTTTGATGAAATTTTAATTAATCCATTGGAGTCACATTTGGTGTAGCCCCCCCCCCCCCCCCCCAGGTCAAACTCACCATCTCCGGCGACCTCCTTAATGTGGGAGGCGTCTGTCTTAATGGAGGCGTGGCTTTTAGAGGAGGAGCGACGCTTCTGATTGGTTCTGCAGGTGTGTCTGTTACAGTTGGACGAGCGAAGCGCAAGAGGAGGAGGAGGAGGAGGGGTGATGGAGGAGGAGGGAGGAGCACAGACAGGAGGAGGAGACGCCGCTGACGTGTCCACATCTGAGGAGCAGAGAGATGATAAGAGGTGACATCACAGGTGACATCACACTCAGGTGTTCAGCAGGTACCTTTGTGTTTTCGGAGAGCGGAGGCGGGCTGAGCAGGCAGGAGGCGAGCGATGTCACTGGTGGAGGAGCTGTCTGTCACCGAGTCATTGCCGCTGTCCTCTGACCTATCAGAGAGAGGGGGCGGGGCCTCTGCAGGATCTGAAACATCAGAGAAACTCAGCCGTCATCAGGAGGCGGAGTCACTGAGGTCACAGGTGAGGCTTTCATGACCACAACATGTTTGTGTTTTTACTTTTTCTATAAAAAACAAACAAACAAACAAACAAACAAACAAACAAACAAACGGCTCGTGGACAGAAAATCAGAAATCTGAAAATCAAACGATCATTCTGAAATGGGGTCATTTTGACGTTTCTTATTTTGACGGGGAAAGCATGTTTTCTTTTTAAAATCACCAAAAGATTTCAAACTTTTTTCAAGAAAAAAACCCTGAAGACATTGTAATTTTTTGATATGACAAAAACAGTTCAAAGAAAGAAAAATGTTTTAAAAGAAAATCAAATTTAAAATTTTAGAACAAAATAACTTTATTTAAATCACCAAACATAAAAAAAACAAATATGTTTTTAAAGAAGAAAAATGCGAAAAAGTTATTATGAATCATATTGACACTTTGATCCATGACGTCTTTTTGAAGCTCATTTCTGCGTCTCTCAGGCGTCTCTGAGGAAGCCTGTCAGTCTGAGCTCGGGGTAAAAACACCTCCACTGTCCCTGAGAGACTTCCTGAAACAGGAAGTGGCCTCACAGCGTCCTCCAGTCCACAGGAAGTCCAGATGTGAGACGTGACATCATCAGTCACAGAAAAACAACAACAACAACAACAACAACAACAACACAGAGACGAATCCTCTTATGTCATTGTGTTATGTCATTAAACCAGCTGATCACACAGGAAGTGAAAACGTGGTTTCTGTCTCACCTGGGTTGTGATGCGGGAGCGTCCCATTGGCTGTCGGCTGAGTCATGATGCATTCTGATTGGACCACGTTCTTGTTGACTCCGCCCTCCGTGATGTCACAGGCAGTGCAGTGTGATGTCACATCCATCCTGCTGACGTCATGACATCGTTACAACCGTTAAAAACCGCCACCGCCATGACCCGTGAACTTTTTTAAACAACAATAACAATAATAATAATAACTATTATTGTAATTCTATTAATGCTGATAATACAATTTATTCATAGATCAACTTGACATGAAACAAAAAATAAAAGAGGAAAAATGTTTTAAAAATTGCTCAAATATAAAAACATTCAAAAATATAAAGAGAAGGAAAATCTGTTCTGACTCAGTGACGTAATTATTTTTCACTGAAGCCTCTGCAGAGACGTCAGAAGTTTTAAAGACAAAAACTGCCCAAACAAATAAAGGAAAACAGAGCATTTTTTTTAGATTTTCTTTGAAAAAAAATGCCAAAAATTATGAAAGAAAAATTAAATCCCGTCTTTGTCCCTCATTTCCTGTCAGTCTGTCGCTGTGCTGTCATCAGAGGGAGAAATCCCCCTAAAAAATCTTTTAAAAAAACATAAAAGAAAAAAAAAGAAAAAACTGCTAAAATGTTTGTTTAAAAATTGCCAAAAAAAAGAAAGAAAATACACTAACATAAAATATACACTAAAATAAAAATATACACTGTAAAATACACAAACTATTTTGAAAAAAAAAGCGTTTCTTTGAAAATTGCCCAAAAAATTAAAGAAAAAAAATCACCTAAAATGTTTAAAACTGCAGTGAAATAAAAATGAGATCCAGCCGTTTAAAGTGAGTGTTTCTGTGAAAACGACTTCAGTTCAACAGTTATGGTAAAAAGTGGGAAAAGAGTGAAAATAAACGACTCTAAAGAATAAAAGTCATCAATAAAAGACGGAAACAAAAAGCTGAGGGCTCATTTCTGTTTATGACTCAAACTGCTTTCATTATTATATTGTTTTTATAAAAATCATCAGAAACAGAAATAAGGTGTGACTCACCTGCACACGCACGCACACGCACACAGTCCTCTTCTTCTTCTTCTTCTTCTTCTTCTTCTTCTTCTTTCTCTCTTCTGTCGGTTTCTGCTTTGAAACTTTTCTCGTCACGTTTCTCAAAAAACAGGTTGCCGCTGTGTCGGGAGCGCGCGCATGAGTGTGACCGCCTCCCTCTCCGTCACACGCGCGCGCGCGCGCGCACACACACACACACACACACACAGAGCATCAGTAATAATTTTCCCATCATTTGAAATCTATAATAATTATCTACTGTTGTTTGAACTCTTAAAGTTTATTTTACTGTCAGTACTT
>NW_024621157.1:0-2916 GCF_008729295.1 Plectropomus leopardus | reverse complement strand
CAAAAATGCCATTTTCAAAAAACTGCTGGAAACTACTTTAAACCACTTAAAATAGCGTGCCGAAACACGCCATAGCAAAGGATTTTGCAAAAACAGCTAAAAACAACATGAAATGCCATGTCCAAAAATCCACCAAAGAAGCAAGGCTATAGTATGGCAAAAATGCCAAAAATGCCATTTTCAAAAAACTGCTGGAAACCACTTCAAACCACATAAAATAGCGTGTGGAGAAAGGCCATAGCAAAGGATTTTGCCAAAACAGCCAAAAACAACATTGAATGGCATGTTCAAAAATCCACCAAAAAAAGCAAGGCTATAGTATGGCAAAAATGTCAAAAATGCTATTTTCAAAAAACTGCTGAAGACCACTTTAAACCACATAAAATAGCATGCCGAAACACGCCATAGCAAAGGATTTTGCAAAAACGGCTAAAAACAACATTAAATGGCATGTCCAAAAATCCACCAAAAAAAGCAAGGGTATAGTATGGCAAAAATGTCAAAAATGCCATTTTCAAAAAACTGCTGGAAACCACTTTAAACCACTTAAAATAGCGTGCAGAGACAAGCCATAGCAAAGGATTTTGCAAAAACAGCCAAAAACAACATTAAATGGCATGTCCACAAATCCAACAAAGAAGCAAGGCTATAGTATGGCAAAAATGTCAAAAATGCCATTTTCAAAAAACTGCTAGAAACCACTTTAAACCACATAAAATAACGTTCTGAGACACGCCGTAGCAAAGGATTTTGAATGTTAAATATCACATAAGAAACGGTACATAAAGTTGTTTATCTTGCACTCAGTTCACTTGTTCTCAAAATGCATCCTCTTGTGATCTCAAGCAGCGGTGGCCCTGAGGAGAAAAAAATACATAATGCATCCTTGTGGTAGCTGAGGCTGTTTCTACAAAGTCACAAAGTCCCTGAACATCAGTGAACACTCATGCTACATCAACAATTCCCTCTGGACAGTCACTGGCCTTCAGAACAAGGAGAGGGAGCAAAGAAACAACAGCAAAAGTCACAAAAGTCTCTTACTTGGTCTCTTTGTGTCTGTTCTCCCTGCAGTGATCGTGGTGCTGTTTGCTGCCCTGAGGAGACAGAGGAAGAAGGAGCCTCTGATCATCTCCAAAGAGGATGTCAGAGACAACGTTGTCAGCTACAATGACGAAGGAGGTGGAGAGGAGGACACTCAGGCCTTTGATATCGGCACGCTGCGCAACCCAGAGGCCATCGAGGAGAGCAAGCAGCGGAGGGACATCGTCCCCGAGACCTTCTATCCTCCAGTTCGACGGCCGGTCCTGCCCCCGACGCGGGACAATAATGGGGATGTGAGGGACTTCATCAACCAGAGGCTCCAGGATAACGACAGTGACCCAACGGCGCCGCCTTACGACTCCCTGGCCACTTACGCCTACGAGGGAAACGGCTCCGTGGCAGAGTCCCTCAGCTCACTTGAGTCGGTGACCACCGAGGGCGACCAGGACTACAACTACCTGAGCGAGTGGGGACCCCGGTTTAAGAAACTGGCGGATATGTACGGGGGCGATGACAGCGACAGGGATTCCTAACGAGAACCTGGCACACAGACGAGGAGAGAAAAGTGACATTAAACACATGTTCAAAACTTCCGGGCGATCCTGGTGCATGTGTGGCGAGAAAAATGGTGAAAGGACCGAAAAAGGAGCACCGTGCTCTTCCACCACCACCGCTCACCATTCAGTTGTCCCTCCGGCGACCAGACGTAGGCTTTGTGTGTCAAGTCAGTGTTAGTTGCGTTTTTTGCCGGGGTGCAGTGAAAAGAGACTTTGTGTCAAGACTTTTTTTTGTGTGTATATGGGGTGTACATGAGGCCCAAATATATCTATACCCATACTGTTTTTTTTTTGGTTTGTTTTTCCAAAGCTGCGTGCGATGGACACGTTCAACAAGCAGTTTTGTAAACCAACAGATATGCCTATGTATTTTTCAGTGTTTCTGGGACAAAAACATGCTGCATATTGTGAGTTCTATCTTAGCTTGTGTACGTACGGTAATATGATACAATACGCTGTACAGTTGTTTTGTTTTTCTAGGGATTTCTATGGTCCAAATAACCCCTTCTTCCAGCGATGTCTGCCTCACATTAGCCACTTATCTACTCTTGTGCTTGTGCCACAAGTGCCAGAAAATTTTGGCATCTGACACGAAACTCTTGATACAGATCGGTGGGGGAGTTATACATTATCAAATCTGTGCTATTCGTGGCACGTCTCTGTCGACAAGTGGCTAATGTTCTTTAAAGCTTACATGAAGCTGTGGTAAAGGAATGTGGATTTTACGGCCACTAAAAAACATCGGCAAACACACCAGTTAGTCATTTCTGCAGTATCTGATTTTCATCTTCACACGGCTTCGAGCATTCGCTGTGAGGTGAGCCAAATACCAAATATTTCCTTATTGAGCTGAATGTCTTCAGAAACAATTCTCTCTGTGCTGCCAACTCTTTGGCTGAAAAACGAAGTGCACAGAATAAGTGTTATTTTCTAAGATACAGTGATGAAAAATTCACCAATCTAATGCGCACCAGGCTCAGTTGGAGGGAAATACTGGTCTTGTTGGACTTTTTTGCTCATCTCGACCACAAAAATTTGTAAATGATTCACTCTGTCTGTACAGCATGGTATAAGTCAAAGTCACGTTAACTCGCAGTGCTGAAATGATGCCAACGAGCTTGAAAATACGGGATCAAATTAGACGAGGCGAAACATCTCGTGGACAGTTACCATTAAAATTTATCATGCAATTTTATTTTCTTACCTTAAATGGCTCATTTTATCTGTTCAGGAGGAGAAAAACAGGAAAAGTAGCATTTGAATCAATGCACCAAGCAGGAAACATGAAATATTAAATGGAATTGATAGAAAAAATATA
>NW_024621156.1:0-1248 GCF_008729295.1 Plectropomus leopardus | reverse complement strand
TATGAAAGAATTTTTAAAAAGTTAAATTAAATAAAAAAGTAAACTATTAATAATTGAAATGTTTTTAAATATTTATATTAACGAGTTAAAATGAGCACAACCTCAAAAATCTCTAAACGTGAGTCAACATCGGTTTTTATTGTATTTTATTATTTAGTTATTTAGCTCATCCTGACGCCTTTCACAGGCCCCAAAAAACTCTTTGGATGTATTTGGAGAACATTAAAAAAACTCCAGTGATGTTTTTGGTTTCCGGTTGTTTGTATTTCAGCTGTGTGTGTTCCTCTGTGAGGTTCTGCCGGTTCTCACCTGTTCTCCAGCAGGATCTTGGTGATGAGGTTCTTCAGGCTGCTGTGGAACGAGTCCGGGAAAAGCTGCAGGATCTGATCCGGAGAGCTCAGGTTGTAGAAGAGGACGTGATGAGACAGAGCGTGCAGAGAGCCGAGCAGCTGCAGGTCACGCACACGCACGCGCGCAAAAACACACACGCACACGCATTAACACACAGGCACACACGCACACACACGCACGCACGCACACACACACACACACACACACACACACACACACAGGTGAATCATCATTTACTTTTACTCAGATTTCATCCTCAGAGTTTTTCTTCTCGCTGCAAAGTGACATCACAGGGTTCCCACGCATCCTCAGGGAACTTTTCAAAACTTTTCCAAACTTTTCAATGACCCCAATTTTTTTCCTCACCCCATCTGGCCGATGTTTTTCAGACAAGATTCAAACTCTGTTCAAACATATATGTATTAAAGACAGAAAAGAGAAAAAGGTTGTCTTGTTTTTTAATTTATCTATAAAAATTGCCAAACTTTTTGAAAGGAAACTTGCCGATCAAACCTCCTGTTGCGTTTTTTTAAAACAGCCGCTGAGAGGCTCCGAAAAGCCGCTAAATAGCGCTAAAGTTGGCACGTTAGTCCTCTCCTCCGTCACCCTGGGACCTTAGATCGTCTTGTTCGTTGGTTTTTGGACGTGGAAATGCTGTTTTATTATGTAACATCGTAACAGTGTCCCCTACACTACAGAGAAAACCCAGACTGACGGAAAACCTGCTCAGTGGCGGGGAAAGAGTTAAAAGAGAGAAAGAAACAAAGGGTTAATCTCTGCTGCTGACTGATGGCATGTCGTGGACTGATCTAGCAGCAGCATCGTGCAGTGTGTGTGGTACTGGAGGAGCGAAACCATGGCAACACGGGACAAGTCAACGCAGTTTATGATAACTAT
>NW_024621155.1:0-1372 GCF_008729295.1 Plectropomus leopardus | reverse complement strand
GTGTGTGTGTGTGTGTGTGTGTGTGTCCATCTTTGTGTGTGCATGGCCCAAGGAGGGACAAGTCATTAACTACAATGTCATTTCCTGCCATTGTAGCAAATTTCGGTGCACACAGTAAGAATGCTACGCTGCACAGTGGTCCATCTACACTCACTCTAAAAAGACTGCATTTGGACGAGGCCAGACAACCTGCTAAAATACTGTCTTCCATTAAACTCATGCATGTTTTTATAGCAACTGCGTAGAAATAAAGCATACTGTACAGTACATAGCCATCTATTGAGAAAGACTTGCATCAAGATTGCAATAAATCCAACTACACTCACTCATACACAATCCTTAAGTTACATTGTTCAACCGAGGTATAACACAGCTTCAGGTTATAAAAAAATAATTGTGGATGCATCAGTATAATTTCTGTTGCAACATTCTGCAGAAATTTTATCTCTGAAATGGTTGGCTCTTGTATGTACAAGCAAATTAGTGAATTCCTTTCCAAATGTGTGGCAAATCCCACTGTGGGAGTTTGACAGCTGACATACAGACACTCCAAAAGTAAACTATGTCATTACTACTTCATACTACCACTATATTACACTACTCACAAAGTCTTCAAGTAGCACAATTGGGAGTTTTTGGCCACTGGACCAGAGCAAACAATTGATTGGAAATGCATCTAGCCTATAATCTGTATAATAAAGATCTACATCACATCTCCCTAATAACGAAGCCAAAACATTTCGATCATCCCCCGGTGGCTGGCTGCCGTACAGATCATATACCGCCTCTCCTTCATGTTAGCGGATTGAAGATCAAAGAACACGGCAAATAAATTTTTCCCAAAGATGGTTTCTGTCATTTTAATAAGCTCTTATCACACGTTTGTTCAAACATTTGTTCATGTTTCTTATAAGTTAATTTTAAATAGTTATCTGAGCTGGTCGCAATCGGTCGGACACAGAGCAGACTCTGGCTCCAAATGATGTCACAAGCGCAACATAGCAGTAACCATATACAGAATATTTTGGCTTCATTTTTGCACAGTAAGAGAAGTAGAGACACTTTGGCCATCTACAGCGGCTATGGCTCAGGAGGTAGAGGGGGTTGTCAAAAAATCCTAAGGTTGCCGGTTCAATCCCTGGCTACTCCAGCATGTCAAAGTATCTTTGGAGAAGATACTGAGCCCCAGATTGCTGCTGATGGCTGTTCCATCTGTGTGTGAATGTGTATGAATGTTTAAAAAACCTGATAAGCAGGTTTTACAGTGGCCGTGTTCATCAGTGTATATGTAAGTGAATGTGAAAAGTACTGTTTAAGAGCTTTGAATGGTCAAATGACTAAAATCAGAAATAAGGAATCAGATATACTTTAT
>NW_024621154.1:0-1632 GCF_008729295.1 Plectropomus leopardus | reverse complement strand
AACGCTTTAAAACCTGGAGCGACATCACTTTTCTTGAGCCGCATTTGAACATCTTTCACAAATATTTAACACTTTAAACCCTGAGAAAAATGGTGTCATTCCTGTCAAAAACATGGAGTAAAAAGGCAACGAGCAACTTAAGACAGAGATGTCCTACAAACTGCTAGTAAAAAAAAAAAAAAGTCCAGAAAAACTTTTTTTTAATCATAATTATATATTTTTACTCATTCAACAAAATTATTATAATTTTTAAGCTTCTCAGCTTTTTTTCTTTTTATTTATTTACTAATTATAAGGTATTTTTTCTCTGACATTTTCCTCTTTTTTGCTCATTTTTGGATCACTTCTTTTTAAGTTGCTCATTGTTTGCGCAAGTTTCAAAGGGTTACAACTAGGGCTATTTAATTGCGATAAATCATGTCTTTTAAATTCCATTATTTTGCATTACACAACAGTACTGAAGTCAATATTGACACGGTGAAGTAATTCTTACCAGACTGTCTCGATTAGAAATCAAATGACGGGACTAGCATAAAGTGGGCGTGTCTATAAAGGGGAGACTCATGGGTACCCACAGAACCTACTGAGGTCAGAGGTCATGGACTCCTGTGAAATGGCCGTGCTGTTTTTCAATCACCAAAATTTAGCTTAACTTCGCAGTATTAAATAGAATTCCATCTGCTTACTGAGAAACTGACAAGACCTGTTTGGGACCACTGGACAGCCTCTTAAAGACAGAAATGTCGGCTGGCGATTTAACGCGATTTTAAATAATTAATGCAACAATTACGGACATTAATCGCATCGCAATTAACGCCTTAGCACTGACAGCCGTAATAAAAACACTTTACACTTAAAAACCATCACTTTAATTCCTCTAATCAAATCATTGTTTCTCGCAAGGAAGCGGCAAAAACTCACCAAAAAGAGTAAAAATTATCGACGTCTTCGAAAGACGACTCCATGGTTCCGAGTTTGGGCACGTGCTTTTTGGTTGACCATCTGGCGTTTCTCTCAAAAACGGGGGAGAAGACCTCCGTAAAGTTCTCTTTGCCTTCGCTCTTTGAAGGCACGCTGTTGTCAAAGGTCGGGTCGACACTGTCGAAGGCTCTCCTCTTCACGGGGTCTGACAGGGTTTCTATCGCTGAGGTTCACAGAGACGCAGAGGAAACAGCAGAGTTCAGAGCAGACGAACATCAGCGCTGATATCAATCGCAGGCAGAGTTTGATACCTTTAGTGATACACGTGAAGTAGTCGTTGTCTCCCTCTACTATCTGCTCTCCCGCAGCTTTCCTCTTGTCGGGGTGGTGCTTCAGCACAATCGCTTTGTCTGTTGAGAAACGGCAGAGAAAATGAGCCGAGTGAAGCCGGACAGATGAACGATGAGAGCAGGAGGAGGAGATGAACTCACGGGCAGCTTTGATCTGTTTCTGCGTGGCTTTGTACCGCAAGTGTGGCAGCCCGAGGACGGAGTAGTGATCCTGATTCTGACAGGCAAAGAAGAAAAGAGCTCAATATATGCCACATTCAGTCATCAGATTCCTTTTAATAAAAACGACTACATATGAAGGGTCACTGCACCCACTGTCAACATATGTGTCTGTGTGTGCATATATATTTATATATATATA
>NW_024621153.1:0-6355 GCF_008729295.1 Plectropomus leopardus | reverse complement strand
AAAAAAAAAAAAAAAAAAAGGAAAATGTGACAAGAAAATGACTTGAAAATCAACTGTGTGGGGGTGGTTAGATATTATCAAAAAAGGGAAAATGTCCAGAAAACTACATTTATAATTCTTATGATCATAGATTTAAAATTAAGTTATACTATTTTATTTCACTTTTTAAGGTCATTTTCTTGTTTCTCTTTTAAATACATATACCATCTTTTTTTTTTTTTTTTTACTTCTTTTCAGGTCATTATCTTTTTAATAATTTGTTTATACTTTTTGAGTTTTACTTTTTTTTCTTTCTATGTTCAGGTGATTTTCTTGTAATGTTTTACTAATTTCTTGCTATTTATGTTTAATTTGCTCAGATATCAGAGGGTTAAGTACTGAAACCAGCTTCATGTGATGACTTTTTCTGAATTGCAAACAAACCAACAGCTTCTTATGATATTTTTGCACTTCATGCTAAACTGAAACAATGACAGCAGCACAAGTAAACCGCTGTTTTCCGGGGTGACTGAAGACTGTAGTGCTGACTGTATCTTCAGTAAGAACGGGGCTTAACCCCACAGAGCGTTTCCAGGCAAAACACTGATGAGACGTCAGGAGGATTCAGAATGTCACAACATCAGCACTTCCACTGTCAATCTATCTGAACACACGCTGACCAGAAATAGCTACTTTCCATTGTTTGCACCTTATCAGTGCCTATCAAGTGTGCTAGGCATGAGAGAAATGCACACAAGACGAATCAGCAAAGTGATATTAAATTTCCAAAGAAGAATTAACTTTGATGACATATCAGAAACTGTCACATATTGCATCACACACTCCATTTGAACCCCAAATTACTAATAACAGGATACAGTTTTGAGGTGTTTTCAGGTTTTCTATCGAGATAATTATCAGCAATATGAGAAAGATTTGAATGTTTTTCAGTGTAATTTTCTGTATTAATACAGTTTACATTCATTCAATGACAGCGCTGAGGTAAATAGAATGTGCAGGTAAAATAAAAGCTATTGCCCCATAAAAACGAGGTGTTACTTTACATCATGGAGCAGCTCAGCGGTGTCATTCGGCCTGGGCGTCAAAGACTTCAGCCCCAAATGTTTTATAATCAACCCGGATCTAAATGAATTGGCTATTTTTTTTTTTTTTTACAAAATACAAGTAGGCCTAATAATAATAAAAGTGTACTTAAAAAAGCTGTAGCCAACTCACAATTCACTCAACTCACGAATATTCGTTTTTACTTCAACAAACTAACAGCCGACACAAGACAGTAAGCCAGAGGCTGTTGCACATTAAGTTTCTGTGAGCTGTAAATTCACCAACTATAAGCAGACGAGGGAGGATAATGTTGTCTCAGAGTCCACGGTGCGGAGTCTCCTCTTCCTCTGTGCCGCCGCATCGTGCACACAGCTGCTTGCAGCAAAGAGTGACACGAAAGTCAAGTCACACTTTTGCTCACTCCAGAGCAAAAGTGTGAGGCCCAAACGTCCCCAGAAATACACTGAATAGCAAAAAAAATCAACTGCTTGACTTGAAGCTATTTCAGTCAGCTGAGGCGTCTCCGGATACGCTGCTCTGCACTGTCAAGATGATGTGCTGCAACTCACAAAGCCAAGTGCACAGGCTCTGTACTCTGTCCTTACTCACTGCACTTTAACAAATCATGTTAAAATGTACAATTGTCATGTTTTATATCTCTTGATAAAAAAATAAACCTGTGAAATTTTGACGGCATTTTGTCTTTATTGATATAATCCAATTTAGTTGTTTTATTGACTACATGGTTTATATTTGAGATGCCTTCATAGATGCTTTCGAACCTCTCTGATGCAATCATTACATTTAAAAAAAAAAGTATTATGTGTTTTATTGTTTTATTACATGTGCAATTAAGGCTAACCAACTTGTCTTGTGGCCTGTTCCAAGTGCTGAATGTAGTTTCAGGGACATTTTTATGGCGCGTCTCCTTTCAAATTAAGCTGATGACAGACTCTGAAGACGACCATCTATCCTCACTGCTGATCTTTAGCTCGTCTTCAGCCACTTGAAACTTGTGCAATTTGTCACTATTCCTTTTCAGAACATATGAAGAAGGCGATGGGTAACTTTACAAGAAATTACCCAAAATATTGTCAAAAATAATTAAAATTACTTGAAAATAAAAAAGGAAAATACCTGAAAATAAGAGCTAAGATTTTTTTTTTCCTGTAACATAATTGTAAATACATTATCATAATAATTATAATGAAACATTTTTTTGAACATTTTTCTTTTTTACCAGTTTTTTGTTTGTTTTTGTTTTCTAGTCATTTTCTCTCTCTCTCTTTTTCTCTTCATTTTTTGGCTCAGCATTCACTGATTCCTTTCAATTTCTGGGAATTTTTTTTGCTGGTTCCTCATTGCCTTTCCCCCATGTTTTCAAAATAAAGCAAACTAATTCGCTCGGGTTTCAAAGGTGTAAATACTTGTGAAAGGCATCTGAGAACTGAAGTCAGTCCGGTTAATTCCTGCATTTAAAACATGATATCATATCATATCATATTCTGTCATGAATTTAGGAACATCATCAGCATTTTTTCTCCTCACTTGGAGCTCTAGTACTTGCATTTAGTGTTGTCTGTAACAGTGGTACCTCTGCCTTGTACAGCTAAGTTTTTTCATGCTTAAGGGTAACTGGTATTTTTAAACCTGGACCTCATTTTCTGATAATTTTGTGTCTACATGACTAATGGGAATACCTTTTTTTAAACTGGTCCAATATAAGTGAGAGGCATGTAACCACTCAGGGCATTTTAGCACTGTCAGTTTACTTGGGAGCAGTCAGATGCTTCTCAGTCAACTGATATTGCTTCAAGTCAGCGTACTTTTGTTTTGGTCCCCAGATTTTTTCCATTAAGTGAGCGCTTGACTTTCATGCTACTCTAAACTCTAAAAGTATAGTTTAAAAAATGAAATTAAAATTTGTCCCTAAATCCTGTTCCATCTTTTGGAGTCAAAGGAGGAGTTTTCAGTGGCTCTTGAACTTGATTGTGCACAAATGCTGAGTGGATACATTGCAGCTAGTTTCAGTGATGCTGGCTGCAGCGCTCTCTAGTCACATACACACAAAAACATGTGAAAATAGGGTAAAGACTAAAAAACATCTGCTATCTTTAAAAAAGAGCAACATAGGCTGTGAAATATTTACTATCTTTCCTCGAGTGTAATGCATTCTTCAGTCAGAGTAAGTGATCGCAGTTAAGCAGCAGCAGCAGTTTCTATTGTACATCCCACTCAAAGCATGACGCAATCACTCTGCTCTTTGCACCTTTTCTCTTCTCACGATAAGAGAACATCCTATTTTGCTCCATTGTGAATGTGGCAGAGGCTGCCCCTCATTTGCACATTGTTAAGTCAGTAACAAGGAAGTCATACTGATTCAGGATTTGCTCAACTAAGCGCTAACTTAAGGAGAGACTCATGTATCTGAGCTGAAAATGTTTTGACTTGAGAACAAAACTCTTCAGATATCCTCCTGACTCCCTTAAACAGAGTGATTTTTTTGCCTAAAATAAACAACTCCAAAGTGAAATCATCAGAAGATTTCAGTTTAAAGTGATGTTGTGGTACAATCGTCAGTTTAAGGCAGATGGAAATTGATGTATCATTAAATTTGAAGGCAGAATACAGGAATCAGGATTACATTAAACTCTGATAGCACCATCATTTTAATCTTGCATGGGAATATTCATAGAGATTCAGTAGTTTGATCAAAAGGAATTCAAACTAAATATCAATCTGCAAAAGTTTCCACATGAACAAGTCGATTAACTTTCAATACGAAACTTTCCACAAGCGCTAACTGCAAAAAAGTTGAGCACAGTAATTTTGTTTCCGAGGCATATTAACCTACTTAAAGAACATTTTTAATTTAAATGGGCATCAAGTTTAGACAAGTTTTTGTTTTCTTTTATGATTTTCATCATCGGAATAAATTGTATTGTGTATTGTGGCTTTGTACATACACAGTAATAAATTGTTAGTGTTTTTTTCTGTTTTTTCTTTTTCTTTTTTGAGAAAAAGAAGAAGAACTACACACTAAAAATCACTGAATTAAGCTCTTCTCTAGCTTTTTGCAGAACCACAGCCAGTTCAACTCGTCGTGTCTTTACCGGCAAAACATCATCATCATTTCCTGTGGAAGGCGGTTTCCATGACAGTGGATGGAAATGCACGACTATAAAGGTAAGTTTCACTGTTTTTGCTGTCTTTTAAGTAAATTTGCTCAGTGTGAGGGTGTGTGCTCGACAGACCTTTGTGAATATTTTTAAGTGTCTTGTTGTGTGACTGTGTGAGATACTGTAGGATGTTCCTGACTCACTGTGTGATGGCATGGATCCAGCTGACAGTCCTCAGCTTCTGCCTGCCTGTGTACAGCGGTGAGTGTAAACAGACTTTTACTGATGTGATGATTGTGATGTTGTGTTTATGGACTGGTAACGCTTTTTCCATCAGATGACAAAAGATACACCGTAAAATTTGACAAGTTGATCTTATGCAAGTTAAACTTTGGAAATGATTGCCATGAAAAAGTTAAGTAAGCATAACTACTTTGTCTCTAATTGTTAAGTTTGCTTGAAACTTAGCTATATTAACTTAAGTATGATGTAATTCCACTTTCATTTTTAGTATGCAACATTACCTTGTACTTAATTTGATCATTACAAAGAGGATTTTACCAATGATGAAGTTTGGAGATACGAGTGTTTAAGAAAATACAAATATGACTGACTAGTTTGCAACATGAAGCACAGTAAAAATGATTCACTGAAGTTGCTACAACTTAGAAAGATTGATTTAATTAAACTTGACATTTTTAAGTTGCAACAACTTCACAAAATTGAGTAAATATAACTAAATTTTAAGTAAACTTAACACTTAGATAGAACGCAAACATAATGGTTTTAGCCAGTCGAAGATGGTCTGAGATGATCCCGGCCCAGTTCTTGCTGGTCTTTGATGGTTTAGCTGGGTGGGCCACCAGCCGGACATGCTGGTGTGACCACCCTGTCAAGCTGCAAACATTTATCTTTGTGCATATCCAGTGACAGCAGACTTAATGGATTTATGCCCTTTGCTTTTCATACTTCGCCCTCATGACACGGGTATTTCTCCACACCTGAGGACATGGATTTGGTTTCAGTGTTCAATGTTTATCCATTGAAGTTCCTGCTAGAGTGACCATCACAAGCTGGTATGGCCAGCTAAAATATCAGAATTCATGCAAAAACATACCTTCAGCTGGTCAAAAAAGCTGGTCAAGCAGATTTTAAGAGCAATACTTCAATGTATTTACATTTTTCAAAGCAATCGGCATCCAAACATATTTTAAGTAAATCAACTCATGTTACAGTGTACGTGTTTAAGAGACTGTTTTTTTAATCTATTTTTCTTCACTTGACCTCTTCAGGTAACTAAAACCTCCATGTCTAATTCTCAGCCAAACAATCAATTTAAGATGAACTGACGTCAGCCACAGCCTGATTAAAACTGAATACACAGCTCACACCACTGTGAGTTTGAGCTGAAAGGCAGAGCGAATCACAATCAGAAAAACCCCCGCATCAGCAACTTTAAATCAGGCAAAAGACCAAACAGTCCATTTCCTAAATGTCCCCAATCAACTTTTCCTTTTTCTGCCAGCTGTGAAGGTGATCCAGCCCTATAAAGTGGTCAGCAGTGACGGGACGGCAAAGGTCCAGTGCTCCGTCCAACCCCGACCCTCCTACAACCAGATTCAAGCCTCCTCCGACCAAACCCAGCACTACCCCTACCCTGACCCCGAGGAGCTCCGTGTGACCCTGCTGAGAGGCCTCTACAGCACCCAGGAACTCTGCTCGTCCACACTCAACTCCACAGAGCAGACAGAGACAGATGTGCGGAAAGAGGGAGAAGTAAGTCCAAAATCCAGAGTAATGTTTTTAACATTGAAAAATCTGAAATGGTGTTTTTTATCAATCAGCTTCCTACAAAAAGAGGCAGGGATCATCCCAGAATATTAACAACAGACACATAAGGATACAGCGTAATATATAGACTCGGAAGTCAACTGGCAATATGTGATGACTTGGGATGAGGACTTTGCATCCTGACTATGCGCCCTGAACACACCCTAAATGCACTTGCACCATGCACTTCAGACCATGTATTATAGATCAATTAATCCTTTAAACCCTGAGCAAATTGGCTGGATTTCTTTCAAAAAATGGGGCGAGGGATATAAACAACTTAAGAAATGGCCCAAAGATTAGCAAGAAATTAGTAAAAAGTTACAAGAAAATTACCCGAAAATAAGATAAAAAGAAAAAAT
>NW_024621152.1:0-3047 GCF_008729295.1 Plectropomus leopardus | reverse complement strand
CATTTGTTTATGTATTTTAATTTATTTTCCTACTTTCCTCCCAAATTTTTATCTTTATTTCTTCATTTATACATTTATTTATTTATTTATTTATGGATACTTAAATAATTTTTTCCACCCTACATAAATTGTTGTTCCTTATAACTAATTCTCTCAGAAGATACATTTTATTTTGATTATTTACAATCCAGAGCTTTTAGGAATAAAGTTGATCTTTGTTTTGCTAGGTGTCTGTCATTTTTACTATCAGTATTTAAGCTGAGAATTCAACAGCAGTGTACTGACTGCTCGTGTCTGTAGTTTCAGCAAAATTATACGCTGGCTTTCACACAAGTTACACATTTTTGTGGCATAATGTTTTTCAATAAGGTCAAACAGAGGTCAAAAAGTCAGATTCAGGTCTCAGCTCGATTTTGATCAGATATGTAGTCACTGTGGAAAGACAGAGATTGTTGGTGAGTGTGTATCTGTGTAACGTGGTGTGTGTTTTGTGGCCGTGTGTGTGTGTGTGTGTGAGCAGCCTCTGGTCCTGCCTCCCAGTCTGAAGGAGAACATCCTGGACTTTGGCGTTCGGAGTGCAACAGACACCAGCAGCATCACGTTTGTGGTGGTCAACAGTAACCCCATCGAGGTGAGATCAGGCAGCCGCTGCGTGTATTAATACACATCGAACAGTAGCTGTTTATTTAACGGCCGTCGGGTTTTCTAGATAGTTTTTTTCCTGGAAGGAAAGTTAAACAAAAGAGGAAGAGGTAAGTCATCGAGGCCTCACACAGTGAGGTCCATTGTGTAAGGGACTTTAACGTGGTGTTTTAAATATGCTGACTTGTGCTTTTAAATATTTTGAGCAGTAAAACTCGTTGCAACATCAGCCTTCATGCTAACATACTTATTTCCACAGAGGTTTGAAGAATTAAATTACCGTCACAAACTGTTCGGTTAAAGAGCTCCAAGTTGAGTGCAAAGAGTGTCACGCATTAGTCCTTTCTAGGGGGTGAACAATAATGGTTTTTCAGGGCCGATACCGATTGTTAGAACTTAATGTGCCCAAAAAAAAAACGATATTTGGAGCAGATATGCATTTGGTATAAACACTCAAAGCAGAGCATCCGGGACTTGTGCATGTCTGAATGTTACAGCACCGATGTTACTGTATGACCATGTCAAACAAGTAAATAAAAATAAAAGTATTTCTGTCGAAATGTAGAATTTGTGATATCTCAAACTCCAACTCAAAACTTTGTTAAAATACCTGAAACTGAAACTTTCAACATCATATACAGCAAGTTCCCTGCAACTTTTTTTTATAAAGTTCAATGACAATGTAAATAAGAAAATGAATGAATAGAAAAAAAAGCTCCCTGAGGTTTTTATAAAGTGAAAAGTTCCTCCCATGCTGAGACTTTCTGTGCATGTATTGTAGACTGCCTTCACTGGTGTTGGCTCGGTTTAATACGCACACTTTTTTATTAAAAAACGTTATCAGCGATCATTAAAATAAAACACGGATAATGCTAAATATTGGCCCCGATAATCGTCCGGACCGATAACCTTTTAGTCTTTTCTGTCCTTATCAAACTTCTCTGTGTCCTCCAGCTGGAGATCAAGTCCTGGCTGGTCACGGGGGACAGTCTGTCCATGGAGCTGCTGAAGACGGAGAAAGGAAACACAACAGTGGCGCTGAGTCGCCTGCGAGAGCTGCAGAACACGTCAGCCTCCCACCATAAAACAGTAAGACCTCCGCAGTGTCGCTCCAAAGCTGCTTTGGGATTTATGTTCTGATTTTTTTGACAGTAAATTTGGTGCAAAGCTGCGTTCCCCAGCCCTTCAGAAGTCAGATAATTCTTGTTTTCGGACTTCCGATTAAAAGCCTTCCAGTGAATCTGCTCAGGAAAACATGGATGCCTGCAGCACAAAGCAGGCAGACATGCTCTATGAGTCTGTCGACAGCAGTATTCGCAGACAAACTTTAGAAAAATAGAAATGTTTTTTAGATCCTACAGTCGGCTACATGCAGATTCATTGATGTAAGTAGCTTACAGAGGCGCGAGGAGTAGGCTGCTACATGCTCACAAAGACTGCACCATGAAAAAGAAACTAACACATTTTTGTCTCTTCCAAGGTGATACTAGCATCTGGCTATTATGCAGCATTCAGAGTGACACTCGTGGCCAAAGCGCTGGAGGGCCTGTATGATGGAGCCATACACATAACCACAGACTACGAGGTACGTAGCAGATCTGCTGTTTATGTCTTTTTTTTTTTTAAAACTCTCCTGTTATGTTTTAAAATTTCATAATCTCTGGAAAATATTTTAACATTTTTTTTAGTCTGGCACTTTTTCTACTGGATGTAATTAGTGTTATCAGCTTTTAAAATAAAAATAGTAACATCACAGAGGTGCTGTTCGGGTCAAATTGACGTGGCATTGAAACACGGGTCAGAAGCGTACAATTTTTTTGTGAAATTTTGCAAATTCTTCATCAGCTCACCTGGCTTTGCTGCACTTCATCCCCTCTCTTAATCTGTCCTATACAATAAAGTCAAAAGTAGAAAAAATAATTTAAATAAAATAAAATGATATATGGTATGGTAACATACATCTAGTGATAAATATAAGTGTCATTTTTTTTCTCTGCAAATGTAAGACACAAGCTCCTATCCCAAAGAAAGAAAATGTTAAAAATGTTGTTGTTGTTTTTTTTTTTTGATTAAACGTTTTTTTATATCTATGTAATTCAGTTTTCATTAAAAAATTTTTTTTAAATTTAGGCTTTTTTTTTAAAAAAAAAAAAAGCTGTGGTTTGTGAAAGGTGAATAACGCCACTGCGCCTAATGTTGATTGATTGTTAGTGATTATGTTAGTAATGAGGTGCAAACTATGTTAATTCAGATTTTGTGGTTTCTGACACTTTTTGGGTGATTGAACATGAACCCAGTCACTCAGAAATGTTTTTTTTTTTTCCTGTAAAGACAAAATGAACCTAACAGGACTTTTACAGAAACTCCTCTTTTCTCTTTCCGCAGATATTAACCATCCCAGTGAA
>NW_024621151.1:0-4740 GCF_008729295.1 Plectropomus leopardus | reverse complement strand
ATGTAATTATGATTATATATATATATATAATTCTCCAACTTGCTCTCAGAAAGCAAAATAATTTGCTCAGATTTGGGATTTTATTACTTGTGAATGCGTCTGAAGGCAGCACAAGAAAAGTGACGTCCACCCAGGTTTCAAAAGGGTTAAAAAAAACATTCAACCTGTTTTCTTTAAAAGTTTTGGTGATTCTTTTTGTCTTTAACAATTTTTGAGTATTTTTTTAAAATGTTGCCGTTTTTTTCTCTTCTTTTTCTTTAAAAATCATCGACGCGACATTTTATCGCAGCCCAAAACTGTAAAAACAGAAATCATCGTTGGTCCTCGAGCTCATAAATGTTATTACGCAGGTTTGTGAAACATGTTTCCAAGACTTTTCCTCAACTTTCAGGGAATACTTAGTTTCTAAAAACCTTTCCAGGTTTGAAAATTGCTATTTGTGAATTCCATGACTCTCCAGGTTTATAATGAGCGTACGAACTCTGCGTGGACACACGCCGTTATCACCGTGTGACTTTGATGAGAAAACTTCAAATCGTCAAAAGATTCTCCGGCAGGTTTATTCTGAATGAAAATCTCTTACTGGCTGGACGCTTTCTTCAGAAAGTCTTCGTCCGTCTGCCGGAAAGTGTCCATGAGACATTTCTTTATCAGCTTGTCCAGGTTCTCTGTTTCTCCTGAAAGAGACCAAATGTGAAACTTTTAGGAAAAACAACTAAAACTGGAGAGATTAAAGCTCTGAGCAAGACAGATGTGATACCACAGAGCAGCTGCCGGACTGGACGCTCTCCCAAAATAAATATCTCCACGTAACAAAGCAAACAACATCGAAGAAATTACCCCCAAATTAGCAAGAAATTTAGTACAAAAAAATCCAGAAAATTAGTTAAAAAAAATAAATAATGTGAATGAAGACAAAGAAAAAAGTTTTTAAAAATACATATAATAAAAAAAATAAAAAATAAAAAATAATAATAATAATAATACCAAAAAAAGACAAATAAAAAGAGTAACTGGCTTTTTAAACAAATCATTTTCTAGATCTCCTAGTTTCTTTTATTTGTGGAATATTTTTTCTTTTTTTCAGATGTTTTTGGGAGAAATGAAAACGCAGAGTTTCCCTTTAAAACTCACCGCTGGGGAACTTCTTGGCCAGATTGTGGTGAAGATGCTCTGCGGCGAACCGGGACGCTCGAGCTCCACCGTGACCGTCAAACACGGCGAAGTACGAAACACGAGACCTGAAGGACACAAAGGACACATCAGAGACACGTCCTCCACCGAGGACTTCCTGCTGGACAGCTGTTTAGACGGAGGACTCACACTTGTCCCGGCAGAGCGGACAGACAGCCGCTCATGTCCGGCAGCAGCACGTGAGCATCCTGCATCTCGTCCCGCTCGCCACGCCTCGCCGCCACGTAGCCTTTCAGCACGGGGAGGCCTGGACGACGACACACATGTCAGTCTTTGAACGCATCATGTCTGCACGTCACGTTTCCAGCTTTAATCAGAGGACAAACAAACGCTGTGGTGGAAGAGCTGAAAACCTTCTTTACAAACTTTCTTGACCTCCACCTCCTTTCTGTCACGACACTCTGCATCTCCTCTTTTTCGTTTCGGTCGTCTCTCCTCCTCCGACGCCTCCTCTGGCGCGGCGGCCCGGGGTCGAGCTGAGAGCGCTGCAGAGACCGGACCTGAAGAAGAATCAAACCAGACTCGGGTGGATGAGTTCGAGGAGCAACAAAAAGCCTCACGAGGACACGAAATCCAGAATTTAAAAGGTAAAAATGTTTCCTTTTTAACCCTTTAACACCCTGCTCAGATGTTTGGTCGAGCACATTTTGAGTCACTATATCTTAATTAAAAATGTATTAAATTGAACTCAACCTGACTGAGCTTCCTCTACCCCTCAGTTATGGTTTGTTATTCCAAAAAAGTCCACTAGATGTCGCTGTCTTCAAACAGACTGCAGACGCGAGCGCTCTGTGTGGAGGATTTTCAAAGGCACGCGTGTTCATTGGACATGTTATACTTTCAGAGGTGATCTGGGAAAGATTTATGTTACTTTGAACAAAAAATAAAAAATGCACTAGGGTCAAATTTAAAAAAAAAAAGAAAAAACATACCAAAATGACCCACCTTCTCATTATTCATTGTTGCTAAATGATACAAGTAATATTATCCATTTCTTATATATAACTAATCTCAGTTATGCTAAGATAATAAATTCACATATATTAATAAAATACATTTTAAAAAGATAAATCAATATATCCATATCCATATTTTTAATGTTATTCTATTATTTGATGAAAGTAATAACATCAGTGTGATTTTTTTTCAAAGTAGTGTAAATGTAAATATTAGCAGAAATAATATAAGTACTGTTCATGTGACTAATTCCACTGTAACAACTTGAAATCCTTTATACCAAAAATAATAAAAAACAAATAATAATATAATAAATAAATCTGAAAAGTAACAACAGCTTAGTCAAATATAAATACTGATGTTAATTGCAGGTACAAATACAAACCAGCTGATTATGGAGGGGATAACTCTGACTGCTGTTATTACTGTTACTGCTGTTATTACTGTTACTGCTGTTACTGGTGTTAATGGTGTTACTGGTGTTGTTAGTGTTACTGGTGTTATTAGTGTTACTGGTGTTAATGGTGTTACTGGTGTTGTTAGTGTTACTGGTGTTACTGGTGTTACTGGTGTTATTGGTGCTTCTCTGTCATTATTTCTAACGTGAAAGCGTTTAGGTTTAATTAAGGTTTCACCGGTAATTTGGTCTGAACTCACCGGAGGTCTGGGTCGGTTCCGGTAGGTCGTCAAAGAGGTCCATTCTGCTCCGTTAGCCGTTAGCTCCGGTGCTAACCTGCTAACTAGCCTAGCTACCGGAAAGAGCTAACTAACGTGCGCGAGAGCTGCGGGATCAAACTGTGTGAAAGGTGACATCAAAACAGGTGATTTTATTCTAACAGGCTACTCTGCAAAAAAGTTCATTTACTTTAAAGGCAAAAAACGTAGATAGATTACTCGCTTTAGCCGGAGAGTTAATTTAGCGCTAGCCGCTAGCACGAAGATAGCCGCAACATTAACGGGCTGTTTCCGGTCGCAGCCTTCAAAACAAAAGCTCTAACTGGCATAAAAGTCCGTTTCCGCTAGTGATAAAATAATAACAATAATAAAAACAACAACAACAACAACAACAACAACAATAACAATAATAATAATAATAGTAAGTTCTCATGTTAAATTAAATGATGAGATACAAAAAGTCGAATTTATGAGATTAAAAAAATTGTAAAAAAAATAATGTAAAACAATAATTATGACATGAAAAGACGAAAGCATAAAATAAAAGAAAAATCTTGAAATAAAAAGTTGAAATTGTGTGTTAATAACAGACTATATAGTGTAAAGAATGTGTAATTATCAGATAAAATTCAAAACTGAGAGATCAAAAAAACAAATTATGATATAAAATATGATTAGAAGACAACCTATAAGTTAAAATAATAACAATAAAAAGTCAAAATTGTGAGATTTGAAATTGTGAAATAATGTTTTTTATTGATGTCAGATATATGTAATACTGTAAAATGTACCATACTAGAAATTGTACCTGTTTTGAGGGGACGGTCGGAGGTGAGTCTGAAACCAGCAAACCTCCTGTTGGGTTTTGGATTCCAGATGTGTTTTTTAAAAAAAGGTGATTTAATTGTTCAAAGTGTTAAAGTAAAACAAATTTAACCCTTAAAAACCTGGGAAAACTGGCCTGATTTCTTTCCAACACAGGAAAAAGGCAAGGAAATTAGTTTAAAAAAAAAAAAGTATGAGAAATTAACACCAAAAAAGGGGGGAAAGTAAAATAACAAACTAAAAAACACAGAAAATTACACAAAAACCTCCCAGAACTGTATATAAACTCTAAAACTTGTGTAAATCAGTTTCAAATACATAATTATGATAATTTTAAATTTAGTTCTCTGCAATTGTTTTTTGCTACTCGCTGGGAAAACAGCCACACCCTTAAATATGTTACACAAAAAGTAGTCATGCCCAAAATATCTAACAGGTCAAAAATACATAAAGAATGTGTTTAAATCTGCATGACACAAACCTCATCACTGAAAATATTACTCCTCATTTCTGAAGCAGTGCACCTCAAAATTCCAGTTGTGTGTAAACTGCAGTTGTGTTGTGTGTAAGTGGTGGCTGTTTTGGAGACGTGATGATTTTTTAACTTTTGACACTCGAGAGGCTTCACCTTTTGCTTTGTTAAAACGAGTTTTTTCTTTGTGACTTGTCAGGTTAAATGAAGGTGAAATAAATAAATGAAAACTTCCCTGTGCAGTAAACTCAACATAACACGGAAAATGTTCAGGTCAAAAGGTTAGGCACATATTGTGAGGCTTTTAGATACGTACGAAGGACAGAGATGACTTGATCGAGAGCCGCATGTGTCAAAGTTTCGGATGATGAAGAGATAAAGAAGTCGTGTCGTTCCAGCCATGGAGATAAGTGCTGGTGAGAGCTGATACCATTTGCATATCTTGTGCAGCATAAATGCATTAATTCATACTAAAATATGTAATGATGTTTAAAGATTTAAGGTTTAGAAAGCTTTTACATCCAAGAGATATTTATTCATGCACAATTTATTAAAGCAAAAACACACAACAACTATTTACTGACAAACTGAGCCAATACAAGGAGAGGGCTGTGACA
>NW_024621150.1:0-2597 GCF_008729295.1 Plectropomus leopardus | reverse complement strand
CACACACACACACACACACAATCACACAGTAAAGACAGATTTTAAGAATCACAATAATCTCCTTGTCATGCTGTGTGTGTGTTTGTGCTTTTGGATTGTGACTGAGTTAAAGTATTCCGTGTTGTGAAGATGCATCTGTCAGTGACCTCCAAGTCCATCAAACGAGTCTCTTATCAGTCTTCTTTCTAAGCTGGAACAGTTTGACCAGATTTAGCTCTGCCATGATAAGAGCACCTCACAGTGCCCTGCTCCTCTCTGCAGGCTCCTCCAGTCTCAATCTATTCAAGATACAAGCAGCATCTGTGGCACTCTGCCTCATGTTTGTTTTCAGCTTCTCTGCCCCCATCCTGTTGGTTTTGGTCTTTAAGAACTGGGCATTATATTTCAAACAAATGCTGCCTGTCCGCTCACATGACACCCATGCTGTCAGTTGCTGCTGCTGTTCACATTTCAATTAACTTATCGGCTTTGAGTCTGGACGCAGAGGCACCATGATATGTTAAGTATCAGTCGGGCTGGGGTGACGTGTCAACGTAACCGATTACGTAAATACATCAATTCACATAACGTGCGTCGACGCGTCGCACCGTATCACACAGCGCACGCAATGAGAGCGTATGCAGCGCCAAGTGTGTTTTTTGTTTCAGCGTTCGTGTATCAAGTTAGAGCGTGCACACTGCTCGCCCAACAGCGCTTGTCAGGCGTGTCTGAGCTGCGTGTCAGCTGCAGCACATCTAGAGAAACAGTAGCCCGTCCATTATTTTACACGTGACGCTCATGTTTGTTAACTCTATATCACTTTATACCGCAGTTTAAAGTCTCTCAGTCACAGAGAGAAGTTAATATTATTCTGTTAGAGAAAAGTTCTAGTGTTATTTAAAATGCACTCATTTTACTGTAAGATGTTTTGTTGGACTGCTAGATTTGAGGTTTGTTACAAAGAGTAACTGTTTTGTTACTCCTCCTAAAAGTGACTTGTATTTTACATTGTTTTATTTATTTTGCTGTTGGATTGTTAAATGAAGATTGCACTACATTCCTTTTACATGAGTGGAACAAGCCCTTGCATTAATTTTATTTTAGAGAGACTTTATATCAGACTGTAAAACACAGATTACCAGTTAAGACTGGGCTATTGTTGTTGGGGAGTAATGCCCTGCAGTGTATAACAAGTTTTAAAAAATTATTTTTGGTAAATTTGTCGATAATTATATTAATCCAGTAATAAAAAAAAAAGATTGATTCATCGATTAATCGAAAAAAATAATCGATAGATTAATCGATAAAAAAAATAATCGTTAGGTGCAGCCCTAATAATCACACAGCCACCTGAGAGCAGTCGCCAGGCCATCCAGTTCACAAAAGGAGCGCATTTCTCTGCACTGGTCAGCAGTGTCTCTCCTTTTATGCTCCTTTCTAATTACACAGAGCTCTGTCACTGCTTGCCTCTATGTCTCTGGCTGTGTGTCCTGTGTGTGAGTTTGTGTGTGTGCGTCACCATGTGCCTGTCTGTTTGTGTGTTTGTATGCTTCTCTCTCTCTTTGTTTAGTCACAACTGACAAGCATTGCAGAAGCAATGGAAGCATATTTTACCATTATCATCATCAGATCATGAATATCATATCTAATAAATTATTTATAGCATTTATAACCTGTCCATCGAGACAGGCCGATACATATAATCATGGCTCTCCAAAGACGAGTGTTTCTGCCAGTAGTGCAAGCAAGACAAAACCAAGAGAGCTGCACTCTAGCAGAATTTACAGAACTCCAGCCAGTCAGAACAGAATATTTCCCCGAATTCAAACACAAACATTGTGATTTTGACCTCATCACCCCAAGAAACAAATTACCAATTGTGTTGGTAGAGCACAGAGAGAGCTGCAGTCTGGCAGCAGAATATGTCTTTACCTGCCACACGCTGAGGAACAGCGAGTGACAAACACTGTGTATACCTGTTTGTATTATTATCATAATTATTGTAATGCTGATGTCCATCTGTATGTTTAGTTCTTTATGCATTTCATTATGTTGTTCACATAGTGTGTTATAGTGTTGTTCTTGCTCTGTACTGCTGCCTGTTAAAAACAACTGTTAAAATGTGCTTCCACAATACTGTTTGACTATAGTCATGCAAATAAAGCCTCCTTAAAGTGAATTGCATTATATAGTTCACAATAGAGTATTTAGTGTGCTTTTCTGCCAGGCTCACTCATGGCTTGCAGAAACATTGAACCAGATGCTGAAACTATTGCTGTAGATTGTGAGCCTGTTGCAGAGCTCTGGGCCACAGTTAATGGTCTGATTGCTCAAAATGGGCACAGAAAGTAAAGCAAGCAGCCAGCTCTCTGTGGACAATCAGTGTACTTTGTGGCCATTCTGCATCCAGTGTGAACGGCCATAAGGGGGTTGTGAGGAGTGATGAGGTAAAGTCTATGCTGTACATGATAATCTAGTCTACACAAGTTGGCTCAGTGAACAACAGTAAGGTCCAAATAGAAGTAAAGTCAGGCTTTCCCATACTATCATTTATTTGTGGTGGCTGGCCACAAATGAATCAGCTGCCGCGACAAATAGATTTTTGGAGCTGGGCCGTT
>NW_024621149.1:0-1185 GCF_008729295.1 Plectropomus leopardus | reverse complement strand
CTAAAGTTGACGAGGAGGACAATGTTACATTTTACCTGATGATAACTCTGGGATCGGTGTCTGTACTTTTTATCATCAGTATCATCGTGCTGATTGCAATGCAGTGCTCCAAATCCACAGACTATACTTCTAAATATCTACAAGAGACTAATTATGATGGGACACTGTGTCACAGCATCCAGTACAGATCTGGAGACAAACGGTACATGTTAGTTGGACCCAGAATGAGTATAGGATCTACTATAGTCCCTGGCAGCCATGCGAATACACTAGTGCTCCCTGACAGGAGGAGGGCATCTGGAGAGGTAAGGCATTTTTAAACAAGCTTCTTTTAGGGGGGAAAATGGAAAAATATGCTTTATCGATGACACAAGGCAAACCTTCATTCACCTACAATAACTGCAAATTTCACGTTTATGAAAACTGCGGCATGTTCGTTGACTTTTGAAAGTATTTGTTTGTGTACAACAAATACCTTCCAGTATGCTGCCATTGGGGCTGTGGAATGTTTTTGCAATGCGTTGAATATATCCTTTGGTTTTGATGTGTGAATCGTTGTCATTGGAGCAACACCCTTCTTTATCATGTTAACTTGAGCAAGGTCACAGTGACTGAGCCTCTTCAGTCCATTCATGAATTTGCCACTAAACTGAAGAACCATATGAGCGTTCTTGTCTCTCTTTCAGACAGTTTCGAGTTTGTGCACCGTTTGATATTTTCTACTTCTTCCAGGCTATAATGTGATTGATAGCTCTTGGTCCTTGTGCTACAATGTTAAGTAGATTCTTTAACTGATCTTTTGATTCTTGAATTGATCTCTTTTCTTTTATTTAATGTGTTGGGTCTTTTTTCATGCTGTCTTCTAATTAGATTGATATTTTCACATGTGAAGGATATTTTCTTTAAAAAGTGTGTTATAAATATGAAGTTGCAGTATAGTTATTGTTGCTTGCATGTTTACATGGAAGAAGTTATGCACGCAGCATCAGCAGCGTCACAATACTGACACCAAACTTAGAAAGAGAAAACACATATTGTACAGTATCCCAGAAATGGGTACAAAGCAGCATGAAAAAAATGCTGAAGTTTTCAGTCCATTATCAGACCAAGGAGCTGTAACAGAATTATCATATTTCCACTAATTAACTACAGTCAGTGGTAGTCGCTGTCCTAAGTGCTGAAAGT
>NW_024621148.1:0-2745 GCF_008729295.1 Plectropomus leopardus | reverse complement strand
TTATAGGCGCCTTTCTTGGCACTCAAGGTCACCTTACATCATCAACACAAAAGCAGACACAATACATATATAATACATATATTTGATCGTCATATGCCTACCCACACCATCTAGATTAACACAAATAAACAAAATATTGTGAAAATAAAGAAAATATTACAAAATAAATAAACAAACAAACCACACAAATAGAGATAACCAGTCTTGGCTTATGCTGCAGAACATTTCTTGTTCAAGTTGTAAATTTCCCCTTTCCCATGTTTTTTTTTAAAGAAATCAAACCAATTTGTTCAAGGTTCAAAGGGTTAAATAAGAAATCAAATGTTGACAATGAATAATACGTTTTCTGAGTCAATAATTAAACAACATATAATGCCAATGTAAATGTAGAAGAAGTAGAAAAAATGATCCTGACACTGAAGTGTGATAAACCATGTAGCTATGATAATCTGGATGTTAAATTGCTACAGGTGTCAGCAAGGACCATTGTAAAACCATTTTGTCATATTTTTAATTTAAGTCTGGTGGAAGGTGTTTTTCCACAAATGTGGAAGGAAAAATTACACCTTTACCAAAAAATAGCAGGGAGCCATTTACAGAACCAAATTGTCGACCTATTAATATTTTACCTGTGTTAAGCAAACTAATGGAAGGTATTGTATTCAAACAAATTCAATTTTATTTCACAGAGAATGGGTTAAATTATGAAATTCAACATGCATATCGGGAGGGTCATTCAACATGCACCGCTTTAACACAGTTAACAGATGATGGGCTTAAAGAAGACAGAAAGTTATTAGTAGCTACTGTACAGCTGGATTTTAGTGCAGCTTTTGATCTTTTGAGACCATGACCTAATACTAACTAAACTCTCTGCAAATGGATTTAGGCCTTTTGCTGTGAATTGGATGAAAAGCTACCTACTGAACAGACAACAATGTGTATTGTTTAATGGTGCCATTGCTAGTGTCAGTTATTTACAATGTGGAATTCCCCAGGGCAGCTGTTTAGGACCTCTCTTATACACTATATTTACAAATGATCTACCTTATGTGTTGAATAAAGCAGGCATCGATCCATGTATATGCAGAGAAAAAGCCAAGATCTCAACAAAAGCCTTCAGGAAAAATTCATGCTGGTTTCTGAATGGATTTTGGAAAATAGGCTTAAGTTGAATATCTCAAAAACAAAGACTATGATATTGGGTTCAAGTCACGCTCTGAAGACAGATCAACAGCTGTGCATCCCTTTGCAAGGAGAACTCATTGAGCTGGTTAAAGTGGCCAAACTCTTGTGTGTAACTATTGATGAAAAACTCAAATTAATAATATAGTTGCAAAAATGAGCAGAGGCATTTCTATCATCAGAAAAAGTGCTTATTTTCTAACAGATAATACAATAAAACAAGTTATACAGTCTTTGGTCTTATCCCATCTAGATTACTGTCCAGCTGTTTGGTTTAATTCTTTGAAAAAAGACCTTGATAAGATCCAGCTCACCCAGAACAGAGCAGCTCGACTGGCTCTGCACTGCTCAATGAGGCACAGTTTGAAGGGGATGCATGCAAGACTGTCATGGTTAAAGGCTGAAGAGAGACTCAAACCTACTATTCTCCCAGCTAACATGCACAAATAACAGACATAGTTATGACACAAGACAAACTTTCTTTGGGCATTTTACCTTACCACTGCCAAAATCCAATGCTTTAAAGAGCACTCTCATGTACAGGGCAATGATGAACTGGAATAAACTACCTCTGTACTTGATCCAGATCACCAATAACATGAGTTTTAAAAAGAAATTGAGGAATGCAGTAATTAGGAAAGAATTAATTTCCTTCTACATGTAACATTTTGTATGTGTGTGACTGATGATTAATTGACTAAAACAGAAAATGTCAAGGTAGATTGCTTTAAGTAAACTATTTTAAACTATCTTTGTACTCATACACTATGAATTATTTTAGCTCCTGATAGTTGTGATTACATTTCTTATCCATGTTTTTTATTACTAATGTATATTTGATTAATCTTGTATGTCTTGTCTTGCTTGTGTGGACCCCAGGAAGAATAGTTTCTGCTAAGGTAAATAAATAAATAAATAAATAAATACTTGTGAAAAGCATCTAAAAGCAGTACAAGAGAAGTGATGTCACTCCAGGTTTTAAAGGGTTAACAGTGTTCAATTTCCAGGTTCAGGTGACACTGTGCTGACTGACACCGGATGGCATCACATCACTGCTGCTCAGTCAGAGTGTAAGATCAAGATTTCGTCCTTCCCCTGATATGTTTGTCTCTACTCAATAAGGTCGACATGATTTACTTTTTTTTAATTCTACACCAGTTTACTCTCTCCTTTCTTATCTGCCAGCCACAACAAAACTGCACCCTCACCTGCACTGGAAAAGCAGCGCCTCCTGCTGCTGCTGCTGGGCTCCACAAAGCTGTTTTCTTACTCAGTCTGATGGCACACAGAATGCATGGCACTGACTTCTACTGTTCTTGGCAACTGTTTCATTGATTTAAAATTGATGGCAGTTAATCCTTTGAAATCTGAGCCCATTGGCTTAATCTCTTTCAAAAATGTGTGAGGAGGGCAGTGAGCAACTTCATAAGAAATTACCCAAAATCAGCAAGGTATTAGTAAAAAGTTACAAGAAAAATACCTGAAAGGCAACTGGCTTTTAAAACTGGTAAAAATGTAAATGTAATGAACACATAGTAAAAAAAAGTTACCCTCTCGCCC
>NW_024621147.1:0-5136 GCF_008729295.1 Plectropomus leopardus | reverse complement strand
TTCCTCTCCCCATCGCACTTCTCCTTTCCATCTCTCTCCCTCAATCTCTCTTATCTTTATACTCACTTCTTTTTTCGGGTGCTCCTTCTCCGCTGTCTCCCCACCTCTGCACCCTCCCCTCCCCCCTAATGAATAGAGAGATTACTGATATAATGGAGGCTGGAAAGTGAGAGAAATTGGATCGCTTTACTATGATCTCAGTGCTACGGGGGAGAGGAAACATTAGGTGGAGAATTGTTGAGGTGGGCAAAGTAATTGTCTGTGTTTCTGTATGTGTGTGTGTGTATGTGTGTGTGTGTGTGTTTGTGTGTGTGCTGGGATGTTCATTCGGGGTTGTTTAGGGTCATCTTACAGCGTACACACTCCAGCCTGGTTCCGTATCCTAGCAACGCTCTATCAGGTCCACCTGTCTGATGGGCGTCGGCCCAAACCTACTTGCAGACACACAAGTGCACGCGCACACACACACACACACACACACACACACACACACACACACACACAATCTGGCCATCCTTCCTGTGTGTATCCTGTTTTCTTTTTTGCTGTTGTTTTTGTTGTGTATAATCACGATGCTCCAGTTTGATTTTCTCATGAACAGCCAGACACAGCAGTCACGATAATGATGAGAATATTATGAAATAAGATGTTTTCTCAGTGGTGCCTACTTTTCATTTAGCCTGTTTAGAAAAGCTGACAGTTCAAATCTTACATCAGTTTTAAAAGCTGCACTACACATGATTTTCATGAAAAACCTCAATTCTTTTATGAACCTAAAAACAAACTGGAGAGTACAGAACCTCAGTAACGAGTCCTAAAAACCAGAAATGAATTAGCATTTCAGCACTTCCAGTTCCTTCATATTAAAGTCATTTTTTTCTTTTTAATTTGTTTTTGGTAAGAAGCTTTAAATGTTTGTGGTTAACATGACCTTAAGAGAATTTCACATGAAATACATCAGTAAATACCCCACTCGCAAACTTTGGGGCTTTTATATGTCTTAAAAAAGGCGGTTGTGAATAAGTGGTGAAATTAGACTACAAAATGTCATCACGCTGAACCTCGCTGAGCGGCTCCACAGCCTCGTAAACCTGGTGAGGCAGTGCAGTGTATTTTAGCCTAGCATAGCTTTTAACTTCTGGTGATTACATTTAATGTAAAAAATCCTAAAAGTGGTGTTCATTTCTGAAGTATCACAAACGCTTTGCTTGCCACAGAGCTTATTTCCTGCAGTGATCCAAAATCCAATGGAAAAATCCCATAGACTTTTCGATGAGGGAACCAGGACGATGTTAGCTTTTGGGTTTGCCTACAGAAAAACGCCATCACTGGGGCACTCTGTATTTCCGCTTGTTAATGCGACTAGCCAGCTCCTTAGTCTCCCACCAGATCTGGGTGGTGTGCAGTGCATTGAAAAGTAGCGAAATTAACCTTAAGACTGACATACATAACTGTTCAAACACATACTCAGAACAGCTTCATCATTAACCTCTGACATCCCTGACCTGAGATGTTGCTTCAAGCTGCAGATTCACATTGTTAACTTTAGCTGGCAGAATGATCAGGTTGTCTGAACATCCTCTCCTGCTCCCTACCAGCTTTACCAAGAAATCGGTTTACTTTTTCACCTTACATGAGGTGCTACTCACAGAGTTGTATACTTCTAACCTCCAGCACAAGTTTTGACATTTTACATCAGAGTTGCATCAGATCCTCTGTAATAACGCTGCAAATAACTTTTTTGTTGCAGCTTTGTGTCAAAAGAATGAGCATGAAAGAGAGGGAAAATAATCCAAATGAGCAACAAAGGAGAGAAAAATGTACAATAAACAGATGGAAAGGGGAAAAAAGCTCCCACTGTGCATGTGTGTGAGTGTGAGTGGTGTGTGTTTGTCTATATCTCTTCCAGATAGACAGTCGCAAAGTGCAGATTGGGCTGTTGTCTAAAAGAGCAGCCAGGGTGTTGGTATTGATTCCAGCACCTCTTCCTCTGCTGTAGTCGCACATAATTGGGTTCAGAGCTGCATCCCGTGTCCAATCAAATGGTTTAATACCACTCACCTGGTTGCTTGCAGGCCAATCAGATTATTTTAATCACAAAACCCACTCAATCCCCTTATCTCTGGGCGATTTCATCTGAGCATCGAGAGACCCTGTGTGTGTGTGTGCGTGCATGTGTGTTACCAGGAGCAATTTAAAGGGACATTTAGGTATCACGAAATGTCACAACACATACACACAAACACGTATTACACAGCCTTTTTCTCAATTATCTCTGTCGCCATCCTTGTTGTTGTAATTGTTCTGGACTGCTGGTCTGTGTAACATGCATGTGTGGGAGTCTGTACATAACAGCTTAAATGATAATATTAATTTAATTAACTCGCTGTAAAGACACAATTACAGTTTCATCTGGCAGATCATGTGTTGGTTAATATTGTGCATGGCATAAAAGCTCTGAAACTAAATAGATCGCCAACTGCTGACCGCTTTCACTTTAATGCTTTGAAGCCTGAAGCCACGTCACCTTTCTTTTATTGCTTTTGGATGCCTTACACAAGTGCTTAAACCTTAAAAACCCTATTTCTTTCTAAAACATAGGAAGAATGGTAATGCACAACATTGTATTGTTTAATCAATAGATTTGGTGAATTTTTTTTTCTTTTTTTTCAAAAAGCCAGGGAAAAACTATATTTATACCTATTATATTTATTTATTTGAAATATTATTTTAGAGAATTATTATAATTTTTAAGCACTTTTCCACTTTTTTTTCAAAATTTAAGGTTGTTCCTCTGTTATTTTTAATAATTTCTTGCAGATTTTGGAGCCATTTCTTCTTCCATTGCTCATTGCCTTCTTCCCATGTTTTTGAAAGAAATCAGGCCAATGTGTTCAGATTTCAAAGGGTTAAAAGTCTTCGGTTTTCCAATGCTTCTCGTCATGGAGGGGCAGCTAACATTGGTGACTTACATGAAAATTCAAATGGCCCTTTCTTGAGCTGGTGATTAGTTTGTCCCTTTTGGGCTACCGTAGAAACAAATTCTCATTTTCAGGTGATTACAAGCTAAAAAAAACCATTTGATTATTTTCCATTTCTGCTAATATATCCCCCAAAATCCTACACACTAGACCTGTAAGAGGATGTATGGCGCCAGTATTTTTATTATACACAAGCATTCATTGTGTCACTTTGTGCCCCGTGGACTGTGCCACCCGCTACACACACTGCAGCGTGCGCCTGCACAATGTTGCTCACAGCATGAAACGCCTCACCTGCAGCGCTCCACTGTGGCTTTCAAAGAGCCGTCGTGGGTCCATGTTCCATTTAGAAGTTCTCCCCGTAGCTTCGGCCCCAGAATGGAGTAGAAGAGGAAGAAAAGGGGAGCTGCTCTCCCTTGTTGTACATGACCGCTGACAGAAGGACTGAGGGAGACAGAGTGGGGAAGGACAGCCATGATTAATGTGGAGGCGATGTGGACCCAAGAATATCTTCCCCCTGCCCTCCATCTTAGCTAATGTGACCTGCCATATGGGTCACTCATTACGTGTGTGTGTGTGTGTGTGTGGGCGGTGAGGATTAGTATGGGCAGACTATAGCTTTAGGTACCATCCAGTGTCACTTTCTTTTTCTCCTTTTGTGAATTTTTAGCAGTAAACAGGTCACATTTCAAGCAATTTAGCCTGCTTATAGGTTAGACCAGACGCACACAGACATTTTATTTTGTTGGATTTGAATAGATTTTTTTTTTTTTATCCTTCAGCATTACGCCTTGACTTTCAATACAAAAGAGTCTGTGTGAATATTTTAGGATAGTAATACTAGTAGATTGTAAATTGACTTTTTCTCATGCTAATGTAATTCAATTTCCTTTTCCCTGTGTTTCTCCTCGCCTCTATTCATCTCTTCCCTTTTCTCATTCTCGGATTTTTCTTCCTTCCCCCAACCCCCTTTCTTTGTCTCCATCTCTCTTACTTCTTCACCCTCTGCCCCGCTCCTCCTCCTCTACTTCTCTCACCTTCAGGTACATGATGAATGTGACATGGGATGGCAGAGACTTGTCATTCACAGAGGACGGCTACCAGGAATACCCAAAGCTGGTGGTCATTGTTCTCAACAAGGAAAGAGAGTGGGAGAAGGTAGGATCTACATCGATGTGTGTCTGGGCTGGTTTGTGTTTTTTACGTCCATAAAAGAGCGCATATTCCTGTGAGTTCTGTTAGCCAACACTGACGATACCTCGGTCACATCTGCTGTAATATTTGTGGAAATTGTAGGATATATTCTACAATTACACACATATTACATGTCATGTTTTGTAAAGCTTATTGTGATATTTTAAATGAAATGTTTTAAATTTTGAGTTTTTAGGCAAAAAATGATCATTATTTATTATAAAAGATAATATGTCTGAACAGTTTAGTAACTTTTATGTTACTTTTTGTCTCCGTTGTCTCACTGACTACGTTTACACACACGTTAAAATGCCGTTATTATACTGAATATAATAATATTCCGAATTTGTTACGGGTCATGTGAACCGCATATTTTGTTTAAACATTCCGAATTAAGCCTTTTTTTTTTTTACGAATGTAACATTTTCAGATTAAGACATGTGGGATATGCTAATATCATTCAGGTTTTAAAGACATTTTTTGTACAGCACATGTGGAGTAAGTGTCTCAATTAGGGTTTTTACAGCACTTTGCGACACATGGCCTCTTGTTTGTATACAGTCAGCTCTGTGCGTTGTCATGGATACATTGTACACAAACCAACTAGCCAACAGTTGGATATGCGCAAATATCGTCGACCTTTTCAAGAAGGCAATTGAGGAAATAAAAGAGGGAAGCTGTGTTTGCGCGATCCAACAAGTTCCTGTTTTGATGCAAGCGGCCGCAGCTGTTTCAATTCTCCATTTTTGAACACCACATGTTAGGGCATGATAATCTGCATATTCAGGGCTATAAATGGGAATATTAGTGCAATATTCATAAATTTCATTACCCATATAAACAGTCGAGTGGTTTTTTTTTTCAGTTTTAGAAAAAGCGCAAAAAAAACCCAGAATATTTTGTGCATGTTGACGTAGTCAGTGTTGGACTGAATTATGTATTGTGTTACATATTATACTTT
>NW_024621146.1:0-2275 GCF_008729295.1 Plectropomus leopardus | reverse complement strand
CCCCCCCCCCAATGTTTTAAAAAATGATCAAACCAGTTTTCAAAGGGTCAGACAGCTTCTGAAACGCGCCTGAATGCAGCTGAAGAAAAATGATGTCGATCCAGGTTTTAAAGTCACTGAAAAGTTTTGAAATAACTGTGCGTAAAAGCGCCGGGATGTTACTTACACATATCTCCACGGGGACAGGGACCTCTCGTTGGCGTCCTCGGAGGGTTTCTGATAGAAACTCTCCACGGGGCAGGAGACAGGGGAGTCACGGGTGCTGTTGGTTGAGGGGTCCGGAGGCTGCGGGTAGTGGCTCTTCAGCTTCTTCTCGGCTTCCTCCCTCAGCCGGTGCTCTTCATAGCACGGGGACCTCTTGGATGTACACACGGGCACGAGAAAAAGTCCAAAAATGAGAATCTGAGGAGGGACAGACAAACAGTTGAAGTGATGGAGGAAGCCCGAGAGCAGCCGATTTCAGCGGCTGTGCTGTCCGGTCCGTGTCTTTGACTCACCTGCTTTATGTCCATGCTGTGTCTCTGTCCTCTGTCTCCCTGCTGACGAGCTGATACGCTTTGCTTTGCTTTGACTTGCCACCATCCTCACCGGGCTGCTTTTATTGAGTCCGCACCTGGGAAAAACCGGCGGCATGAGGAAATGGAAACGTTTAGTTCCTCGACTTCCTCTTTCCTCAGTGAAAGTCTGCAGTGGGTAGGAGTGAGCGCCGCACGCGTGCCGCCATCGCGCATCACACCACGCGCAGTCCAGGAATTCTGTCCGCAGTGCACGCGCACTGACGGCACGCAGGAAATATGCTGCCAAACACAAACAGTTAACTGCACTGTACTTTTAGAGCGCGCTCTCGACCTTTGAACCAGCACCAGACAGAAACCAAAATCATCTACCTGTTTGGCACAGAGGGGCGATTCTAGGATTTGAGGACACTGAGAGTTTACCCCAGACCTCAGCAGGGGGGTCCAGGATACGGAAGCCCTAAGCTACCATACATTTATACATCTTTTTCCTCAGTTTTCCTGAAATAATGAGATAATTTTCTTGACATCTGGTGATCAGAAAACTGTGTTTTCTTGAGATAACGATGTAATGCGTGTAATGTCACTGTGGATGAAAAAGAGAATGGTTCACTCTTACAGGTGCCTGGGTATTTTGATTAATGACTTTAATTTTAAACTACATGTGTTGTACCTGGTGAAAAAGCTTTTCGAAACAAGTTGTATTTTTCTTTTAGTGTAAAAAATGTCTTGTTACTGGAACTTATTTTTAATTTGTGTTGGACTATGGGGATGTTTTGTTCATGCACGCTTCTGCTCAGTGTCTCCTTATGGTTGGCACGGCTTACCATGCAGCCTAAAGGTTTATTACAAACGCCTGGCTCTAGAAAAGGTCATTTGGGTTTTTATGTTGACCATTGTAGTTAGCAGCCTGTACATCGGTGTACAATTACTGCTTAAAATTAACATCATTTGTTTCACAACACTCAGACATAAAAAATAACAAAACAATTTCTCTATTTGTTTCTTTAATTCAGAATATTAAGAAATACTCATAAAGAAATACGGAGCAGTTTTAATTAAGGAGAATATTAAATAAAAACAAACGCACACATAAAAAAAGCTCCCGGCTCTGTCAGACTTACGTCAGCTCTGATGACACAACGACACTCGCTTTTTTGATCCCCTGGACTGAGATCCAGAAATAGAATAGCATTTCCCTTATTTTTTATGAAAGGAGAAATTACAGCACGTTTGTGTAACTGACCCACTAACTCTGCCAAGTCTGCTTTCAAAGAGATATGGTGACAGCTATTAATAGCAAACCTTTGTGTTTAAATCTCTATGGCACTGAGGCCTGAGAACGTCTTTGCTGTTTGTTGTCTGTGGATGCATTGTGTTGTGATATAATGAAACACTACTGACTGTGATCCATGTGACAAAGTCTCCACCTTACAGGATTACAACTCTCTGTTTCCCTTTAACTTCCACCTGATGAAATGATAACAAATGAAAATTAATTGCTGAATTTGAAAATTTGAATTTTTTTACATTTGTAATGTGAATAACATACATATCAGTGTTTTTCTTGCCAGCCATTTGGACAAAATTGCATTTTTATGAGGACAGCAACATATCTAAAACATTTGAAAACCACACGGTCAAACGCCTCCAAACACCATGCAAGTTGCACCTACAGTTTTCAACCACGTCAGTCAAAACATGAATGCTTCACAGACATCCTTCAGCTTACAGCACAGGAGATCTTAACAATCAGCACA
>NW_024621145.1:0-4795 GCF_008729295.1 Plectropomus leopardus | reverse complement strand
TTCTTTCTAAGTTGCTAATTATCTTTCCCATATTTAAAAAAAATCTCCAGTTTCAGAGCTTTAAATGTTTGTGAAAGGTGTTTCAGTGCAGCACAAGACAACTGTTGTCGATTCGAGTTTTTAAGCATTGAGGCTGCTAGCTTTAGCAAAAGGGTTTGTTTGTTTTTACTCCCATAATGGACGACTTAAACCATGCTTGGGTTATTATCTGTGGATTATTATAGGTATTAAAAAAAGTAATCCAGGCGGCATGGTGTTTCCTACAGACGTCAGCTGGTGTTTCCTCTCTGTGGAGGGAAAGCCCCTCTAAAAGTTTAATGAGGAACTCTCACTCTTAATGGAGTTTATTTTCTGAGTATTTTTTTTTTTTAGCAGTTACTTGAGTAAGAGGATTTGCGCCTCTGCTCACTGTCATGTTTTTCTTTGTCTTCTCTCAGCGTTCGGACCACACACACATCACAGATAAATCACCTATTTTCAGTCTCATCCAGACTCTGACTTTTGTCCCTGTGTTTCTCGGCTACCTCCCTCCCTCTCTCTCCCTCTCTGCGGTCGAGCTCCACTTGTCCACCAATTATCTTTAGCTCGTTCAGATAAGAGCTGCTCCATATTCAACAGACACGAGAAGAGAGAACAGAGGAGACACTCTGAATGTTAAAACGGCTTCACAGCCACCAGACAACCAGAGAGCGAGAGAGAGAGACGCCAAACTACAGCACACAAATAACAAACAGCAAGTGCTGCTAGAGGCTGAAATGTTCATTACACCCCATAATATGAAAGTGCTGCACAGAATACATTACAAACTGATGCTTCAGCTATTCTTTAAAGTGCAGCTTCAAAGTGTAACGGTTGTCCTGAGAGTGGTGTTAAAGGAGACATCAGGAGGTCGTTAAAACGGAAAGGGTTCAACTTCAGGGGAGAAAGAACGTGATCGATACATTTCATCAGAAATATTACTCTGTCAAAAGTATGTGGACATCTTGTGTATGACATGCAGGTTTAAAGAAAATACACCAACATGGTTAGGCGTTAATATTTGGTTGAATTTAGGTTATTCAGTCAGGTGACGACAATTTAATGTCGGGACATTTTATGCCAATCAGATGTAGAATACTTGCAGCAGATAATGTTTATATTTTGTTGTTTTTAGGTTTTGTTGTTTAGTAACCATAATCAAATGCCTGCCAATCAAACTCAAAACTCATTCTCATCCCAAGTCATGTCATATCGCCACTTTGCAGTTGACTTCTGCATCTACGTATTTCCCTCTAGCCATCCTTCTGTCAGCTGTCGATGTTGCAGGATGACGCTACAGTGACGTCAACACAAGCACATGGTGGGATTACGCTGCATGTGGTTGTTTAGGCAACAATACCACATGGCAACCAATTTCGAGTCGTCAACAAACGCACATGCTGGCACAAGTGTTTAGGTTTAGGCAAAAGAGGCACATGGTAAGGTGTAGAAAAAAACATCACATTTAGACAGCAAGTGAACACCTAACTCCAGCCACAAACCCTCCCACAGGTTACGCTCATTATATTACGTAGTTACTGGCAGCGTTTCAAACTGACGCTGTCCAGTGGCGTATTATGCTGCCGCAGCAGGTTCCATCTGGCAGTGTTCTTAACTGACGCCAAATGTTTGCGTATCATGCCAAATATATCTGCCAAATATTGTTAACTTGATTTTCATTCCAAAAAAAATTTGATGTCTGTCTAATTGTTGTAGGGTGCCAGCAGGAAACCACTTTTCCTGTTATTTATTTTTTATTTTTAGACTTTTTGTAGTGGATGTAGTTAAAAACAGCCTTGTTTTGGATGATGTACAGCAGACATATACGGGTGTAACGTCCACATACTTTTGTCTGCATAGTGTATTTTTAATTAATGGGTAAATAAATGAAATATCCCAAAATTATACCCAGAAAAATAAAGACTCACTCTTTCCAAGAGGCCCTCATTAAAAATTGTTGATAAAATGACTTGATGTTGAGATCTGTGAGGAGCAGAACTTTTCACTGTTTTACTGAAATATAAAGTTGCTTGTTTGTTCTCTGGTGAACAGACTGCTGAGGACACACTGTTTCTCAATGACCTAAAAACTACAGTCTGGCATTTCTGTCCTGCAGTGTCTCATATTCCCCTCTGCTCTCTACTATGACTCAAACTCCAAAATACCGAATCCTACATCTCCCATATTTCTATGGAATGAAAACATATAAAACAATGTATTTAAAGAATAAGCAAGAATGAGAGATGTATGTAGTTTAGGTGTGAACATTACATAATTGAACACATAATTAATCAGACCAGAGCTGTGAGACAACGCTGCCAGAAATCATGCAACTTGCGAGCTCGCAACTTTGTCGTCAAATCTGTGATGAGTGGTTGTTGTGAACTCGGCTCTGAAAGAGCAGTCTGCAACACGAGCAAGTTTTCTAAATAAAGATCTGCCCTTTTGAAACACAAGTTTCAAAACTTTTGTATGTGCACCAGTTTTCAGATTACCATTTACAAAACTGATACTCAACATACAGCCTGTGGGACAAATTTGGCCCCTGATAGGGGCCTGATAGGGTCATAGTAAAAATTCAATGACTGACACTGGGAATTGTTTCGTACTTTTAGTATACATAGAGTACCAAAGTGCATCAAAATAGAGCTTGTTCCTTGAAAAAGTAACAGTGGAAAAGCCCCCGCACTGTATGGCAAAGGTCCTAGCTAAGACCCTAACATCCCAAAATCCAAGAAACACTCTTGAGTAAATGTATGAGGCGGCTGCGACTGGTTCTTGGTGTCCTGTCATTTCGCAAAAGTGGCCCCCAAGCAAAGCAAGTCTCCCTGATTTACAAGGTTTTTAAACCTAGAAAACAAACTAAATACAGCAGCAGAAAAGTGACAAATCTGAAACTCTATAAATGTAAAACACTTTAAAAAGACTGTTGCATTTGTGAAGAAGGAAAACTCTCAGGAAAATACTCAAATTTCATTTTATCAAATCATTATACAAGCCCTCAAAACTTTTAATCTTGTAAAACCAGATTGTTAGATTTCAGGCTTTCAATAACAAGTTTAAACATTTTAAAGTTCTTTGTTGGTTTTTTAAATTTCAAAATACGGCATCATATTTATCCTCATATACATGCAACTCGATATAGTCTTTTTTCTCTGCCTGCCGCTTCTTTCAAAGTCCACGCCCAACACAGTTTTTTTTGTTGGATATTTGTAGCCAATAAATTGTACACAGATATACAAATATGTTTCTGCATTATGTAAACTTTGGCTTATTCATCACTTTAACTTCATTTTTCAAATTGTCCAAATGGTTAGAAATGGTAAAATGTGGCGAATTCTCACTTTTGAAAAGCTGGAAACAACAAATATTTTGATTGGTTGCTCAATAAAATATCTAGAATGTACATTTATTTATTTATGCAATGTGTGTTTTATTGTTCATATGTCTTGTTTAACATCTTCAGTTTTATGATTTATGTAAAAAAAGGAAGAATAGGATAAGCTACATTTTTAGGATATATCCTAGTTGTTTTTGCTCTTTTCTAAAAATTGTACCGGCCAAGTTTGAAATTCTGGAAAGTTTATTTTTTGTTCTTAGCTACCAGATGCCGGTACTATATGTAAGTTAAAAATTAAAACTGTCAACAAGACTTCTGTCCAAAAATCTCCAAAAATGTTTTTGGCTAATATCGTATGAACCCAATTTCTTGATAAGATACAAACGCTGTAAGGGCTTATTTAAACTCCATTTATGTACGAAAATAGATATATCTATTCCAAATGTTGTAAACATCAACAGGTGAGAAATGGCTGCAGTCTCTCTCTCACACACACACACACACACACACACACACACACACAGACACACACACAGACACACACACAGATGTTGAGCGTTCAGTCCTGATGCAAACTCTCTCTCTCGCTGCACAAGTGGAAAATCTATACGTGTGTGTGTGTGTGTGTGTGTGTGTATAGAGGAGACTCAGAGGACAGTGACCATCAGATCGCCCCGGGGCCGGCTGATTGGCTTGGCCCCCTGCCAGCCCCGTCCAATCAGAGGCCTTTGATTTTCCCGCAGCGATAAAAGCTGAAAAACATTTTTACAGCCGAGCGGCGACGACCTTTAAACTAAAGTATCATAACACACCTGGAAAGCTTTAATTAGTCGTAATAAATGAGTTGATTAGTCTCATCAGCTGCCCGCTCTGTTGGAAATGTTATTTTTAGAACTTCTGTTGCAGGACGTGATGCTGCAGCCACTTCCTGTTTACGCTGCAGATCGGTTTCTGATTGGATTATGAGACATGCGACTGCTTTTTATCCACGACTTCTGCTGTTGATCCTGTCGGACTGTTGCGCACTCTGTTCCCAATGTTAAAAAAAATCAAACTTATGGAAACACTCACACCAAAAAAAATCTAGATTAATTAATAGCACTACAGGTAAGAGAAAAAAATGTGTATTCTTGAGGGAGGGGTGTGTATGATGAAAATAAAAAACCTCAGTTCTTATGTTCAGAAAAAAAGTGAGATCAGCCCAGATGATGAGATGTGGAGTCAAACGTAACCATTCGAAAGTTTAGCAAATTGGTTTAACTTCTTCAAAAACACAAGGAAAAGGAAATGAGCAACTTAACAAGACATGGCTCAAAAATGAGCAAAATAGTAAAAAGTTAAAAAAAAAAATTGAAAATAAGCAAAAGAAAAAGTAAACAATAAAATGACCAAAAAGGGTAGTGAAAATTTGAAAAAAGTATAATTAATTATGAATTA
>NW_024621144.1:0-1589 GCF_008729295.1 Plectropomus leopardus | reverse complement strand
TAAGGCAGTTAACATAGAATAAAATAAAATAACAATAATAATGAAGATATGTACATAGAACAAACAGACAAAAAGCCAGAAAGATTAAAAAGAGCAATAAAAAAGAAAAAATGTGCCCGCCGTACATATAAACACTGCAGTCACGTGTCCATACTAAAGGCCGTCTCCCTCACTGACCGGACTGCTTCCTGTTCTGATCCGTGCACCGCGCGGTGACGGTTTTCAAAGGCCTGGTGGTCATCCTCAGTCCCGGGAAGCTTTCCACAGACACGTCCTGCTCCGCTGCTTCACTGATCCCAGCACAGCTGCAGGGGGACACTGGTTTCCAGCGCTGGAGCGGCAGCGGAGCCAGTGAGGGGCCGCTGCGGTCAGCCAGCCGGGCCCCTCTCGCTGAGTGACATTAATGAGGAAACCGACTGAACAAACGGGCTCAAACTAAGACAGAGCAGCACGTTTCTCCTCATGAAACCTCTGCTCCCGCTGTCGTTGTCTTCCAGCGTGGAGGACGATGTAGCCCGCGCCCCGATGGGTGTTAAGGGCGTTAAAGTCATGTTTAAACATGATTCTGATCTCGGGACACATCCAACGTTTTATTACACCGTGTGACTGTAAATCCATACGAGAGTACTCTGTGGAAATACACGAATCGCTTACTTTTGTAGGGAATTTTTTTTCCAGAAATTTAATTTTAAAATTATTTTACAGAAACATAATTTTAAGCCCTTTTTTTCACGCCATTCTCTTTTTTTAGTGTTTTTTTTTTACTTTCCCAATTTTTGTTGATTTGTTTTTTTATTTTCAGGTAGTTTTTAAATTTATTTTATTTTACTAATTTCATGTCTTTTTTTGTAATTTTCTGATAAGTTGCTCATGCCTTCTTTCTTATTAGAAATGACAACTTTGATTTGCATAGTCTCTGTCTCCATCTCTGTCTGTCTCTGTCTCTGCACTCTCTCCTCTGTCTCTGTCTCTGCATTGTCTCTGTCTCCATCTCTGTCTCGGTCTCTGCTCTCTCTCCTCCTCTGTTTAGTCTCTGCATTGTCTCTGTTTCCACCTCTGTCTCTGCACTGTCTCTATCTCTGCCCCTGTCTCTGTCTCTGTCTCTGCCTCTGTCTCTGTCTGCATCTCTGTGTCTCCGTGTCTCCGTGTCTCTGTCTCTCTGTCTCTCTGTCCCTCTGTCCCTCTCTCTCTGTCTCCGTCCCTGTCCCTGTCTCTCTGTGTCTCTCTGTCTCTGTCTTTTTGTCTTTGGAGACCTTCTCTGCTGCTCTTGGTCTCTGTCTCTGTACTGGACTGAACTCTTGGCTGCCTCTCAGAGCTGAGCCGTCTGATTGGTCCTCAGCCTATGACACCCTCTGTCTGTGAACACCCCTCTCTGTCTCTCTCTCTGTCTCTGTCTCTCTCTCCGTCTGTCTGTCTCTCTCTCTCATAAATGCAGACTCACTTTCTCTGTGTCTGTCTCGTTTGCTGCAGCTCTTCCTGCTGCATGATAAATCTGATGCTAAATTTAGAGGACGTTTTTTTCTCTGGCGGTGAGGGATTACAGGAGGAGTGACAGAGAGACAGACAGAGACAGAGACAGAGAGAGACAG
>NW_024621143.1:0-1291 GCF_008729295.1 Plectropomus leopardus | reverse complement strand
TTTCCAAAATAAGAGGTATAATTATTTAAAATATACCTCTTATTTTGGAAAGTCATATACTGAATTGTAGAAGCATGTACAGCTTTCAGATTCAGTCTGTGGTCCACAAAATGTCTTAATAGTTGAAAATAATAGAAAGGTGTTTTACAAAATGTCTTTAATTTATCATCTATTTGTGAATTTTGTGACTACACTCACCCATAGAAATGTTCCAATACCATTTTTTCCTTCCTGATGTCAAATCTGCCTGAGCTTGCAGTGTGAGCAGAAGAGGTGTCTGGTTTTTGTATCATCAGAGCTCCAGATGGCGACTATTTAGTCACGTTTTACAACCACTGAGCATCAGTGTGACTTGCAAATATTTTTAATACATCACCTTGAGAGTTGTCAGTTTGTTTTCTGCTCACTGTGAATAAAATTTCGAGCTCACAAAATAGAAAAAAAAGCCTCACCCAGGTGCTGAGATGACCAGGGTTCAAAATAAAAGAAACAGTGCTTCCATTGTGATTTATTTCATTGTTACAATACTTTATTTAACTTTATTTTGACAGTATTTTATTCTACTTTGTTGCAAATGTAGTTAATTTTAGAATTGTGTATTTTGATAGTTTAGAGGAGATTTCAAAATACTGAGATGGCATATATCTTGTGTATTGCCATATAGCCTAAAAATATCAAAATATTATTTCTTTTCATGTTTTGCTTTGTTTTGCTGGTGTCAATATTGGTAACAGGACTGAAGTCTACTGTACATGTTGCCTTTTTACTAGTGGGACTCTCAAGTGTGAAATATTTCCAAATTGCTGACAGTTTGCTGTGATCCACTATTATCGGGAAATCATTTATTCTTCATCCCTCGAAAACAGTAGCTGCCAGTTTCTGCACAGCACTACTTGCTGTGTGACTTCTGTTCGAGAGCAGCAAAGAAGAAAAATAATTCTGGTAAAACAGCCATTTTATCTGGGTATTGAACGACTAATTTAGAGACATATCTAATACAGGAAACCTTCGCATCAGTAAAGAAACAACTCCAGGCATTAATTGTAGCAGCAGCAACATACACACATACTTTCACTGATACAGCTGCTGTTATACACACTGACAGCGCTACTGCAAAATTCTCATATGTTCTACAAGAATGTCACTGCGGCCCTAGAGGACGCATGTGAACGTTCAGATATACTCCATACTGCCGCGTGTTTAAAACTGATATCCCAGGGATACAACAGGCAACTTTTATTAGTTACAGTAATAAACTTTCAATCTAATTCTGAACAGTGAATAATGGATC
>NW_024621142.1:0-1822 GCF_008729295.1 Plectropomus leopardus | reverse complement strand
TGCACCCAAACAAAGATGGAGGAGACAGACGCAGGGGACATTTGTTTTTGTTCAGCAGTACATTAGACTGGTACAAGCCTGGCGTCCATTCTATTCAATTCTAAACCACATAATATCAAATGTAGAAAAAATTAGTTTTGTGTGTTGTCTTAAACAGATTTCAAGGAACCAAATGTTCAATTTTACCCAAGTTTCATCAGTTTTGGTTAATTATGCTTTTGATTGCCCGACAACTAACCAGTAACTGCTCGCTTAATTTTTTTAAGAAAAAAAAAAGATACACAATGCAAAATGATGTGAAATACAAGACTTTATTTTTAGTTTACACTCCATTGACTTGGTGAGCCTTAGCGCTTAATTTCAGAGTACTATCCATTTAGCAGTGCTAAGATTTGAATGTTAAGTGAATGTAAATGTTTTGCCATTTATTTTATTTTTGTTTATTTTGCTTAAAGACAGCTTGGTAATTTTACAAGTATTTGGACATAAATTAAGCCCAATGTGTGGAATGTTTGTAGTTGTCATATGTCCTTAATATCCTTAAATCCCTAGAAAACAAATACATACGACATGACCTCAGTGTCTTCAATGGTTCTGTGTATAAAATGTGAAAATGGCAAGAAAAGTAATTTCATTATTCAAACATCTTGAAACAATGCCCACTGCCCACCAACTGGTTAGCTAATGTTAGTCTTGATTGCTTGGCACCGCACACCACTTGGGTTGTGTGGGAGCTGGCTAACCTATCAAACCAATCAAACAAATAACAAGGGGACCACCCTATGATCTGCCCCCAGGTAGCCTGGTGTGTTGCAGCATAATTTTGAGCCACAAATCCATTTAAGCATAGTTAACTGTGTTAGCATCAGTAGCCGGTGCTGATTCTGCTAACTGTGCTAACAATGATAACATAGTCAACAACGCTAAAAGGGAGTTTGCCGCTTAAAATTGAGCCACTTACTCATAGGGGCTACCTGTGGGGAGACGGAAGATGAGCACAATATTTCTTTCTTTTTTTGTCATTTTTAAACTTTTATTGTGAAATGTGGTTATAACAGAGCAAAGGAAGGCAATTGCAAGGACACATAAAAAGACAAAACAAATTATATAAAGTAACAAAAAGACATAAAATAAAAGTACAGACAGAGTAGATCATTGGGAAAACACAATTAAACAAAAACACACACATAATATCTCTACAGCAGTGCTGTCGAGTCAATACAGAGATACTAACTGCAGTTACCAAATGAGTTCGCTCCTACCAGACCTGGGTAGTGTGCAGTGCACCAAACTGAAGAGTAGCAAAATCAACCTATAGACTGATATGTGAAACCAGTCAAAAATATTCTCAAGGGTTAGCCCATTAACCTGTTACATATTATCATCCCTAGCAGAAACTTCAAAGAACAGAGAAAGTAGGGTAGACTGACCTGCAAATGCATCCATGTGTCACCGTTGAGGGAATTATCTTCACAGAACTTCCTGTAATTGACAGTGCCCTCACCAAAAAAAATACCAGTTCCTGGACTCTCCGCTATCCTGCCAGCAGACCGGCACACACATTAGCAGACAGTCAGAATCACCGCTGTGTACAGCTGTAAATAAATTTCTACAGATAACATGATGAACAAATGGATCCTGGGTAAAAACCCTCTTGCTAATGCAGCTGTTTGAAACATTACCTTTGTAAGATGGCCTCAAGATGTTTGAACCCAAACCACTTAAACTGTCAGTGCAGATGAGGCCAGTAAACTGTCCATCTCTGGAAGCACATAATAGGTTACTAAATGTCCACTTTAAGGTTGTGAATTATTTCCTGCTC
>NW_024621141.1:0-3590 GCF_008729295.1 Plectropomus leopardus | reverse complement strand
GGGGAGCGTGCTTAAACGCCTCCTCTTGGTCTTTCTCCTTCTCACCTCTTCCTGCCGTTCCTTCACCAGTCCATCTCTCCGTCCCTCTGCCCCTCACCTCCTCCCTCCCTCTCTCCCTCCCCCTCTCCCTCCCTGTGTTAGTAGTGTGTAGAGGAAAACTGATTACATTATGGATAAAGTGTATAGTCGTGTTTTTCTTAGTGCTCTTGGCAGCAGACTTCTAGGGTACTCTCTTTTTGTGCATGTACCAACTCTTTGGTGATGAGATCTCCTCAAGCACACGTCTCCCAGTTTGCACTGTTTCTAAACTGCGGGTGAGAAGTCGAGTTGTGGACAAAATAAGGAAAAATCATGGAGTGGAACAATGCAAAGCTGGGAGGGACAGACAGGAGGAGAGGATGGGTAAGTGTCTGCTGGGGGACTTTTGTCTCGTTCTGCAGCAGGGTGCTAGAAGAACTTACCCGGTCCTCTTCCCCTGCTCTATATCCTCCGCCAGCCTCACTCAGAAATGTGCAGAGACGACAGTGTTAGTCTCTTCTCATGACGGCCGAGGCTGTTTTCTGTCCCTGTATGTGTCTGCATGAGTGTTGGCTCTGATCACCACAGCATATTGTATACAATCCATCGGCATCTTTTGAGAAGTTGATTTATGATTTCCACATTGGCCATTGCTGTCATTCATCTTGTTAGGTTTTTTTTTTTTCCTTCCAAATGAGTCTCACGCACAGGATTTTTGTTTTTCACTTCAAACTATTTGTGGATGACATGGATAGGGGGGGATAAGGCAGATTAAAACACCTACAGAGAACAAAAACAAAAAAATACTGATTTGAGCAGATTTTTTTCTACTGAAATGTGAAGCTACTGACTCGTTTTGGCACCAAAGTTTGATCCTCTTGTAGACGCTCTTTTCCTAACTGACAGAAGAGTTTAGCCTCACCTGTTTTTGTGGTGTTCAAATTGGTTTGATCTAATTATTTAAAGCCAAAGTTCGAGAGCTCAGTACGGTGTCAGAGATAGTTTTGTAGCAGTGGCTCATTTTTTTAAATAAAGGACCTTTTTGTAACAAAGGTTCATCTAGGTTTGTAATGTTCTCCAAACCCAAAAAGCTCTCAAAGTGTGAAAATTCTTATTTTTTAAAAAACAAAATAACTGACTAAAATGTGAAAATTGTATTGTAAATCAGTGTTACATGACAAATAATACTGGTCATGTTTTCTGTATACGTCCCCCCTTTGCTTCTATTTTTTTTTTCCTCCGGATCAATCGATCGTCTGTATACCGTTTCTCAGGTTGACTTGTCACCCTTTTAACTTAATTTTTATTTTTTTGCTCAATTTGATTTTCTTTTTTGTTGAAATGTTAAGGATGATGTTTCAATTAAACAATGTTTGTAATTTCCAGATTTGTCATATAAGGTGGTAATAAATGGATGTTACACACACTCCTGTGTCATAATAATTCCTACCATAATAATAATATTTATTATTATCATACAATTAATGTCCTGGTGTGTTTACGGTGAGCACACATTCAATAAGATGATGGACCAAATCTAAAAAAAGTCAAGTATATTTGTTTTGGTGGTACTTGCAGATGAAGTAAATCACTTCTAATAACATCTGAACTCACATTTACATGAGAAACGGTTCCTCGTATCAAACGTCATGATAAAATAAAGCTGAGCTCATAGAAATAGATGGTATTTTAGTGGTAAAACGAACATGAAATGCTTGAGTATCTCTCTAGATTCAACTCACCTAATGTTTAACGTTTAAAAAACATCAAAAGGTTAATTTTTTCTGTCTGAACACGTTCACAAGCCATAAACGACCTTTCACAGACTGCCAAAATAAAATGACATAAAAGCAACTATTGCCTTAGGTTTACCATAATTTAAAATACAATCTAAGATAGATAATTATTTAATACTCAGTGCATCCCATAATCTTTAAACTGTAGTTCAAACCTCTGTGAGCCCTTATCTGACCAGCATGGATGCGAGTTGCACCACTAGATGGCAGTAAAATACCGTCTGCATTGATTATATCAGCTCCTAAAACTCCTTCATACTGAGGAAAGGAGCTCCTGCTGATATTAAATAGTGCCTAAACAGGGAGTGAATTAAAACAGTGTCATTAAATTATCGCTTTTCTTCTCAAACATGCACAATCTTACATGAATTTTTCACATCCTGCATTTTTTATTCTACTAATAGACTATGACAACCTTCCTCATTTACGTGTCTGACAAAATATAAAGTCAAATTTAAGCAAATTCTACACTTAAAATATGTTTGTTTACCTTGGTTTCAATTTCTATCTGGAAAATTGTTGTGTGCCCATTTTTAACAGACGCGCACAAACATACAGACGTGAAACTCCAGCATCACAATTAATATCCTTTTCTGGCTTGACATCATTCCCCTCATCAGTGTTTCATTTCATCCTTCTACTTCCTTGATTAAAAGGGATAAAGCCATGCCCTCAGCCATATTCATTACAATGAAACACACACACACACACACACACACACACACACACACACACACACACACACTCACCAGTGTCACTGTGGCCTTGGCTATACTCATTATAATGAAACACACATAGACAAACAAACATCTAATCAAACACCAGCCCTTTAATCCCGTTGTTTTGAATGGGCACCGCAGCTACAGTGGTGCAGACACACAAACACACACGTACACACACAAACACACAGTCAATCACTACGTCAGGGTGAGGGTCAACAGTGCCGTCTCCACCCGGTTCAGTGTTTGAGGAATCAAATATCACTTTCTGATTCAAATGATTTTAAGAGACCACAAATGGAATCAGTTTTGGAAGTCTGATCTTTACCATGTAGAGAGGAGTTGAATATTTTTACTATTATTTTATTGGTTACTGTGACGCTAAACACAGCCTCACACCCATTTTATTTTCCACAGTGTAAAATAAAACTATATGCTTTAACTAAAAGAAAAGTTAGCCTTAAAATTATGAAATGACTGAATATGGGCAAACAATTTTTACAAAATCACATAAACTTCTCAAATTAAGTTAGATTAATTTTTTACCACAACCGGGACACTAACTTTTTAAGTCAAAACAAATAGTTAGTACAGTGCACAAATGTATAACCCACAATCTATCAGTTGTACTCTGAGAACGTTACAGTTCTGCTTTGAAAATGTTAAAGTAACCTGCATTCATGTAATAATTCTTAATCTAATCTCTTCTCATTTGTATTCATAAATGTAGGCTACATTTCCCCAGATTACAGCGATAACTGGGTTCACATAGTTAACCAGATAATTATATATGAAATGATTTCATTCTTTGGATTAAAATTTTTAGAAAAGCCAGATAACGCTTAGCTAATCTAACTGCAGGATTACATGGCGGCATATCAAAGAACTGTTTCTTTCAGGATTTGGACCCAAACGCTGTGAGAAAAGCCTGTAGGACCAGGAGCGTCAGGCTGTTATTGTTCTGAATAAGCCTTTAATAATCATAAATTATGATGATTGCATAGTGTGGAGAATATGGACATATCTTTTAAGCTCAGTTTTACACACTGAGTTGGAG
>NW_024621140.1:0-4382 GCF_008729295.1 Plectropomus leopardus | reverse complement strand
CCCTGAACGAAAGCAGAACCACCAGACTGACATCCTGGTTCTCCAAACCCTCGGCCCAGTCCAGAGTGAACTTCTGCACCGTGAAGGTTTTTCCAACGCCAGCGACACCGATCGTCACAACAACTCTGATGTGTTTCTGTTGGTCAGGTAAGGCTTTAAAGACATCCTGACACTTGATCGAAGTGTCATGGAGGGTCTTCTTCTTGGACGATGTCTCCAGGTGCCAAACCTCATGCTGGTTGTTGACGTCTTCGCTCCTTCCCTCTGTGATGTAGAGCTCAGTGTAGATCCTTTTCAGGAGAGTCTCACTTCCTCTTTCATCAGTTCCTTCAGTCACACGTTCACATCTCTTCCTCAGACTGACCTTATGTTCGTCTGAAACCTCCTGCAGAACAACATCTGCCCACAGAGAAGCATGAGAGTCAGACTTTAGAAAATCAATCAACAAAAACATAATAATAAAATATAATAGTAATGATAATAATAACTCACAATTATAATAATCATAATCATAATCGTAATTTCTAACTCAAAGACACTTTACATGAATGCAACAACAAAACAAATACAAATTCAAAATAGAGAATACAAAATACTAAAAGACATGTAACACCCGCCAACGTAATAAACCACAGACGTGATCACAGCTGCCTCCTGCAAACATAATACGAAATTTCCTGCAAATGTAAGAACTATTACAGCCTCTGGCTTCTTGACCTCTCCTGAGACAATTCATCTGGATTTTATGCAGTTTTGTATTGTGTGCTACTAAACTAAATTGATTAAAATTAAATTAAATCAATCTCAACTAAATTTGATTCAATTCGATTCTATTCGATTCAACTAAACTAAACTAAACTAAACTAGACTAGACTTGACTTGAGCTAGAAACAGGATTTATTCCCAAAAAAAGAAACTTAATCAAGTGTCGGCTGCCAACAGGAAGTGTCTGCTGCCAACAGGAAGTGTCTGCTGCCAACAGGAAGTGTCTGCTGCCAACAGGAAGTGTCTGCTGCCAGGGTGCCTGGTGGATCAGTGGAAAGAGCACGTATGTATAATGGCTGTGTCCTCGCTGCAGCGGCCGTGGGTTCGACTCCGGCCTCAGCCCTTTGCTGTATGTCACCTCCCCCCAGACACTCTCCCCCATCACGTGCTGTTCTATCAATTAAATGCAAAAATGCCCCAAAAATCTTTTTAAAAAAAGGAAGTGTCTGCGGCCAACAGGAAGCAGACTTACGAGGTCCAGGGCCGGTGTGAGCGGTGGTCTGCAGTCCAGCTCCTGGTCTGGCTCTTTCCTCACACTGGGGACAGAAGGAGTCTCCTGATGGGGCAGACTGGTCCCAGTATGAGGGGACGCACTGTCTGCAGAGCCGATGTCCACAGCCTGCAGAGACCGGATCCCTCGAGACATCCTGACACAGAGCGCAGGAGGAGGACAGCTGCTCCTCCTCAGACACATCACAGCTCCTCCTCTCCTGTCTGTGGAGGTGAACACAGTTTTTTCTGTCAGAGCTGTCGGCCTTAAAATCACGCTGCCTTTAACCCCTGAGGGACTGTTTGTTATTAACCCTTAGGGACCATTTCTGGCCAATTTTTGGGTCTTTTTTGTAAAGTTGCTCACCGCCTGCTTTTCATGTTTTCGAGAGAAATCCAGCCAGTTTGGTATGGTTTTAAGTGTTCAAACAGACCTAAAAACTGTTTGGAAATGCAAAAATGATGGAGCTGTTGACGTGTTGTAAAAAGATGCAATTACTTTTGATTAACAATTGAAATTCAGTGATTCAGAAGCCCTAGTTTTCATGCAAAAATATTTCATAAATATTTTATTCAACACATAACACACAAGTTTTTTCTGCATTGATTTCTTTAAATACCTAAAGACATTTTCTTGATTGTACTTCCATATTTTTACCTAATTCATTGTAGGATTTGTATTGGCAACAGAGTATTTTTACAGTGTGGTAGTAGTATGAGGTGAGTTCAGAAAGTAACGCTACCAGCTCAACTGTGAGCAGAGATTTTTTTTGTTTTTTTTTTCCAAACTTGTTAAACTCGAGTGCACACATTTTTGTATGAGTCTTCTTAAGATTAATTTTAAAAAATTGTTATTTTCAGGAATTTCAGTCCTGCAGCAAAATTCAACGTGGCTACAGTTTCTGCTGATGCAGCAAATGTTTTTTCATGGCTGGGATTTTTTTTATGTTTTCGTTTATTAAACAGTTTCACTACTGCACAAGTCTTTTTTCTTCCTCTCTCTCTCTTGGTTTCTCAGAGTCACTTTGCACACGGCACCACACCTCATACCCTTATATGGTGTGTCAGCAGGTGACCTGTGACCAGTGGGACTCACCGCTGACCACACCTGGGTAACTACCGAGTACGATGGTTAATAATTAATAATATCGACTGCGGCCTCTGGAGTTGACTTCTCTTATTGTTTTCAGAAAATTAAAGAGAAATGTAAGAGACTGTTGCTGCATGAGGCGTGGCGTCTTAAAACGAGGGAAAGCTCGCGGCGGTCAGTGTGAGCTGCTGCCTGTCACAGAGGATCAGTGTGATCAGACAGCAGGACAGAGTTCGGGTTAGACTGATTCGAGGAAAAAACGTGTCTCACTGTGTGTCTGAGGCTCCGGGACTGACGTCTGCAGGTCTGTCATGTGACCGCACACTCCTCACAGGGGGACAGGGGGACACTGAAGACGCTGGTCTGTGCTTGTCTTCCTCTGATTCACTCATCCTACAGCTACACACACACACACACACACACACACACACACACACACACACACACACACACACTGAAGTGTATTTGACATGAATCAAACGGTGAATATTCTGTGGTCATCAGTAAGATGAAGTGCGGCTGCACCGACTCAGCCTGACGGGTCAGAGTTCAGACTGTGGCTCTGTGTTGGTGCCAGTGTGTCACATAACGAGGAGCTGTGATGAGTCAGGAAACAGGAAACATGTGAAGACGACACCTTTGACTCCAGCACGCCAGTTTCATTTAATGTTCTAATGACAACAGATTAAACACTTCTTCTGAAGAACAACAAAAAAAGCACATTACTCAACAATATTTAGAGAAATTGTCATTTGCAGGTATGAACACTCACCCTGTTTCCTGCTCTGCCGACTGTAAAATGGAGTGTGGTCAGACCGACTTCCTACTTTGACCTCACGTTTCCCTCTCTGAGAGCAGCTCCTCTCTACACGTCACCACCAGCTTTACAGACACACACCGAGCACACGGGGCATTGTTTTGTTGTTTCTGTGAGGGTCTAAACGCAGAGGGATGTCGTCTGCTGTGAAGCCCTCTGAGGCAGATTGTTGTTTGTGATAATAGGCTTTATAAATTAGATTGACTTGAAAAGTTAATCATTTTGTTCTATCAAAGTTATATAAAACTTACAAACGTATAAAACAAAGAAAGCCCTTAGTAATGACTTGCATTATATATATTGTGCATGTTTATAAAGTAGCCTAGTTTACTTTTTTCTTTCTTCCATGAAATGTTATTGTATCTAGTAAAATAAAAGTGTATAATTTTCTGTCATGAAGTGTAAAACTTAACTGCTGCACAGTTTCTGTCTTTATGTGTCCATATGTGTGTTTTTATGTACAGTCTGTGGGAACACCACAGGGGGCGCTGACGCAGCGGTGACGTATTGGATCCACATTTTTACAACTCGAAGAAGGGTGACGTCATCAGTCCTCGGTCCAATCAGCGGAGCGGCTGCGGCAGTAAGCCCCGCCCCGGGGAGAAACCGCCATCATGAAAATAAAAACAGGTAAAAGCAGACGGAGACAGTGACAGCTCACAGAGCGGGACACCGCGGGACAGAGACACTCACACCGGCCCTGCTGCTCAGGTAAACCCCGGGACACCGGCCGCAGCCCGGCGGTGAGTGTGTGTGAGTGTGCGTGAGTGTGTGTGTGTGTATTAGCGGCAGACTGAGCGGAGCTAACAGCAGCTAACAGTTAGCAGGCGGCTAGCGCTAGCTAACAAACCTGACCGTGCGCGCTGTGTGTTTGTTTGTTTGTTTGTTTGTTTGTTTGTTTGTTTGCCGCCGTTGAACAGTAAACACCGGCTCACAGAGCGACCGGGCCCGGGGCGGCGCAGGGGCCGGCGGGTCCGCGGAGACGGTTTGAGCCCCGGAGGTGACGGCGAGCTAACTGAACAGCAGCTAACAAGTTTACAGTGAAGTTAAAGCGCGCCAAAGAGCTTTATTGTGAAGGAGCCAACGAGCTCTGCTCTGATGCTTTTATTTTATGAAAAACCCTGAAAAACTGATTTTTAACTTGAAGTACCCCTTAACCCCCCCCCCCCCCCCGCCCAATCATGGCGAAGTTTTCCAGGACTGGAAAAGTCATGGAACTAG
>NW_024621139.1:0-2664 GCF_008729295.1 Plectropomus leopardus | reverse complement strand
ACACACACACACACACACACACACACACACACACACACACACACACAGAATCGCATCATATTTGATTCCATCTGTCTTCCAGCCTATACTCCATCTTTCCGGAGCTTCACTCTGTCTTCGTGTCCACTCTCCATCTTCACACACTCACTCCATCACCCCCAGGGCCACCAAAAGCACGTATACCTTGGGTTTATGATAGATACTGTCTATCTAGCTCATTGTTCGAGACCCTCCATATGTGTGTGTGTGTGTGTGTTTGTGTGTATGTGTGGTTGGCATTGACTTGTTTGTGTTGTTTATGCTGCAAAAAGAAAAATGTGAGATGTTGATTCTATTTTGATTCTACCATTCATTTCTCTTGTCTGCTCCTCCCGACCCCTTACAGCTCAGACACCTGGGTAATGACGAGGTCCACATTGTTTGGTCGGAACATTCCAGAGACTACCGGCGAGGGATCATCCCCACTGAGTTTGGAGACGTGTTAATCGTCATCTACCCCATGAAGAACCACATGTACTCCATCCATATACTTAAAAAGCCAGAGGTAAAAAATAATGTTCAGTATTTTGATACTGGACTCAAACTGTCAGTTGTCAGTATCTTTCGGCAAATTATTTGGTATCTCTGTGTTTCAGTGTTTCTCAGATTCCTTATCAGGGGGTGAAAATGAAACAGTGGGACATTTAAATTCCATCATTAGAACCCAGGATGATAATTCAGTCCCCATCTGAGCTAATCAGTAACTATATAAGTCATCTGTTGCAGAACTGTAATTGTAGCGTGTCTCAGTGGCCAATTAGATAGTAGCACAGCTCTGTGGATGGCACTACAGGAAAGTGGCTTTTCATGAAACTTGGTACAAACATTCATGGTCCCTGAGGATGAGTCATACTCATTTTTTGTTGACATTTATGGTACGTTTCACATTTTGACATTTATGGTACGATCAGTGAAATGTCTCAACCACTACTTGATGGATTACCGTGCAGTTTTTTTTAAATACTTTTGATTGCCATCATATTACTCCATGCGTCTTACTCATTACGTAACTCAAGCATTGATGGCATTTCTTTTTTTAGTACAGATTATTGACAAATTATAGTTATAGCACAAATTAAGAATTTTAAAGTGTGATCATAATTTTGAAATTGTACAAAAACATCTCTGATCCCGTTTTAAATTTAAAATTCTGCCAGCCTGCCTTTCTTTCATAGTTGCATAAATTATTCCTCAAATTTCAACTTCCCTCTACTAGCAACAGATTTTCAAGCATTTCGGTATACATGTCCAATCCCCCTTCCAGGGGGATGAATTTTAAAAACTTTAGAGATCCCTTAACCATAAACAAATTTCAATTTTAACTTGTCTGAGATTTTGTTTTGTTTTTTTTATGACCAAATACCTCCAGAACTGCATTCTCATCAGCCTCAGCTGTCCTTTATTTTTACCACTAATAAGCAAAGGCTAGCATGCTTACGCTCTAAACTACCATGGCATATATATTTTACCCGTTAAACATCAGCATTTAAGCATTTTCAATGGGAGCATATCAGCATGATGACAATAACAATTAGCACAAAGTATGTCTTAGTGCAGGAGAATGCATGTGTGAGACAGATTTTTTATTTTATTTTATTTTTTTAAATCTGGTCAAAACCCAGTTACTAGAGCCTCTATGTGTAATAAATAGAATAACACATGTAAAAAAACTGGGGTTGCAAAATTCTGGGAATGTTAAAGGTGGAAATTTTCCATGGGAATTAAAGAGAATTAATAGGCGTTAAATGGAAATATAGGGGTTATTTGCTCAGGCTGTATTTACCATGTTCTATGCAGATGGACACAAGGCTTTTATTAGTTCATAAGCAGACATAACTTTAAACCCTTTTAATAGAAATTAAAAACATCAATTTAGCTTAATTGAACTTGGATTTACTTATTTAACCAGTTTTAAATTGTATTGAACAACAATAAAACAGCATTCCTATGACCCTCCTTCCAAATAAAAAAGACCCTTAAAAAGTTATTGTCATCTCAGGCCTCCCTGTCCTCTCTGTGGATTTCCTTGTCGTCAGACTCTGATGCCTTATCTTCATTATCACTTTGCTTTAAGCTACTATCTGCCGCTCAACTTAAAATAGCATAAAAAAATATATTCCCTCCAGTAATAAAATGAAAACCTGAAAGCATGTAGGCCACTGATTCATACAGTGCAGTAGTGTGGGCTGTATGTGTGATGGGAGGATGCACTGTGCATGCAAAAGGCTGTATTTGTACTAATTTCCAAATTACTGGGGTGCTGTGAAATGATCTGTGCATGTGATGGAAGAGTGTGCTGCTAAATGTAGTGTATAGATATAGTGCATGTTCATACAAATAGCTGACATATAACAGACAGCAAGTAAACAAAAACTGCCCACCTCATTAAATAAAAAAAAAAAAGAAACAAAAAACAATTTAAAAAAAACAACACAACACAAATCCAGCTTTTTGTAGGCTATGACATTTGTATTTCCTTAATAAAAATAGTCAGTGAATGGACCCCTTATTTTGGTCAACTTAATGGCCAATTTATCCCTATGTAAACGTAGTGTCTCCGTCTGTATCCGTCTCCGTCTGTGTTATTGCAACCATCGCAATAAAATTATGTTTTTATATATATAC
>NW_024621138.1:0-1278 GCF_008729295.1 Plectropomus leopardus | reverse complement strand
AACATGTGAGCATCAGCAGGCTGTGTGTGTGTGTGTGTGTGTGTGTGGGTGTGTGTGTGTGTGTGTGTCTGTGTCTGTGTCTGTGTCTGTGTCTGTGTGTCTGTGTGTGTGTTTTCAGAGGTCATGCCGGACACTCTGGAGCTGTTTTTTGTTCTTTTGACTCATGTTTTATTGCCTTGTGTGTGTTTGTTTTTTGTTTTTCTGCAGGTGTCCCGAGAGCATACGAGTAGGGGAAACAACGGTAATTCTGCCAACATGGACCAGCTAGGAGGTATGTGTTTTTATTTTTGTGACGTAGTTTTTGGGGCATTTTATACCTGAGCGATAAACGGAAATAAGTTTGAAAAAAAGATGAAGAACAACATGCAGCAAATGTTCCTGGGCACACTCCAGTCAGGACTGTATATTACTTAAGAAAAAGACCAATACAGATAAATAAGATTATTCAGACACTTATCAGACACTTAATTAAACGCTATTTAAGACCTTCACAAAAAGGTTCTTTTAACCAAATTTAAGACTGATTTCTATAACAAAAAAACAATTCTCTTATGTAAGCTTTGCAGCTGTAAGCTTTGTAAATCTACATTTTACCAACAGGTAAGTGTTATTATAAAGTTAAAAGACAATATAAGGTTCAGTGTTGGGTTTAAAGATTTTCAACATCAGAAATGTGGACTTCCACGCAGAAGAGCTTGACTCATTTGGACAAAAACATAAATAAAATAAAAAAGTGGACAAAAGAAATAAGAATTAATTAAAGAAATAAGTGTTTCTAGTAATTAAGACAGCACAAATTCAAATGTAATGACTTTGACGGCTTAATACTTAGAAAACTGAAGACAATCTAAGACTTTAAGACTTTAGGGACCTGCTTATTCCTATAAAGTTTATTATACAATACTGTATTTCTTTGTTAGTACCGACAAACACTAAGTATCATTTATTTATTATTTATTTATTCATCTTGCTGCCTTTGCTGCTACTATTTACACCATTGTTACTTTACTTCGTAATTTTGTCTCCAAATGCTCTTGTATAGTTTTTTACTTTATTTTAGTTATATATGCCATCTTGTTTATTTATTTATTTTTCTATTTACTGTATTTACTTCTGTCCTTATGTCACTAAAACGGCTGAATTTCCTCGCTGAGGATCAATAAAAGCGTCAATTTTACTATTTTAATGTGAAAGAGTTCCACACTTTTCCCAGTTTTTCAGCGTTTAAGTTGATGTGGCAAAGTTATTAGCAAACAGTTGCTTATTTTCACATTCAGC
>NW_024621137.1:0-1211 GCF_008729295.1 Plectropomus leopardus | reverse complement strand
ATCTGACAGAGCTGGACCTGAGCTACAACAACCTGCAGGATTCAGGACTGAAGCTCTCTGCTGGACTGAAGAGTCCACACTGCAGACTGGAGACTCTGAGGTCAGTTCATGGATTTTGCTCTTGTACTGTTTGTATCAACCAAATTAAAAACCATACCAGATGTTGAAATTTCCCTCAGTTCACTTGTTTTCTGGGTTTGTCTGAGCACAAATCACAACAACTCTTTTCAAAGTTCTTCAGTCCGAACAGAAAGTCTCTAAATTTAATCTGGACTCAAACTGGATCAGTTTTTGTCGGAAAATGAGACGATTAATTCTTCAGTGTGCTGCGAAATTTAACATTTTGTAACAGGTGACAAACATCAATTTACAGAAAACTGAAGAAAATCAAAACTTCAAGGAATAATATGTTTTTATATGTAGTGTTTTGTATTTCAGAGCACAGAAACATGTACATAAAGTCTGTCTGTGTTAAAGATTTTTGGGAAAAGCCCATTGATGAGGACACAGTAATGTTGAGCTGCACATTGAAACCTGAACACATCTGATTGGATCATTGATAGATTTTTATCTTCATCTGTGATTCTTTATTCAGGTTGTGGAGCTGCAGTTTGTCAGAGATCAGCTGTGCTTCTCTGGTCTCAGCTCTGAAGTCCAACCCCTCCCATCTGACAGAGCTGGACCTGAGCTTCAACGAGCTGCAGGATTCAGGAGTGAAGCAGCTGTGTGGTTTTCTGGAGAGTCCAGACTGCAGACTGAAGACTCTGAGGTCAGACACCATTTTTTACTTCTGTGCTGAGATTAATATGATGTGAAAGTTGTGTTGACTCTAAACTGCAGACATCAGGCTGATATTTATGATCAAATCACATCTGATAACATTAAAACTCACATTTCAGTGGTTCAGAGTAAGTTTGTAAAATGTCAAATCAGTTTCACATTTACACTTCCATTGTTTGCAGTTGAAGTTACTGAGTTAGTTCAACTTTATGTAGAATTGTGAATATTAATAAATATAACAGGTAGAACTTTATAATGTCTCTGACTTGAATTAGTGGAGCAGTTTTATTTCAGTCGTACGGTTCATTTTACCAGAAGAGAACGAAAGATACTTAGTTTTTTTTGACTCCAGTATTCCTAAAATAAAGATTGTTGATGTGTTTTGTTCACATTTCCATAATTCGTGCTGAGATATTTGTGATCTTTGTAAC
>NW_024621136.1:0-1330 GCF_008729295.1 Plectropomus leopardus | reverse complement strand
CTTTTCTGTGCTGAACCTCCTTGTCGTCTGACACCACAGAAACAGATTTCAAGTACCCCATATAGTTCCTATTACTTAGTTTCCCAACACTGAAAAATGTGGTGAACAAAATAACACTGAACGGTACTGTTACAATACTGTTGGATGTGTTAACAGCTAAAGATTTTTTGGGTCTATCCCCAGCTGCAGGAGACATCAGTCCATTAGGTCCAAAACCCTCATGCCTCAAAGACAGTTTCTTTCCATCTGCAGCAGACCTCATCAACAACATCAGGTACCCCACTGACACAGACACACTCCCATAACCAACTTTCCTTATACATTAATGCACATTTTGGACTATTATCCCAATATAACTCACAATTCTCTCGTTCTCAAACAGTTACAGGCCTATTACACATATGGTTTAACATATTTGTATTTTCAACTGTAATTTCTATATTTTACCTATATTCTTGACTTTTTCTGTACTCCCTTGTATTTCCTCTCAGTATGTATATTGTATACATCAAACACCAAGGCAAACTCCTTGTAAGTGAAAACGGATTATGATGATTTTGCCCTGTAAATCAGACAGATTAGGTGCGATTGCATCTTAAGTATTAGCAGAGAAGATACTTTGAAGTTCTGGAAAGGGTCATGTTGTAGTAATTAATGCAAACGGGAACAGTTATCGTGACTGTGATCATTAGTGTTTGTCGTCGTGCAAAACAAATAGTCATAATGTTAGATATGTCAGGAACCAAAATAACGTTACATTAGATGACATTAGCTACATGCTAATAAAGTTGTAGCTAAAATATTAGTCCCGCGTGAAACTACACGCTTGCACAATTACATATATGTATCTTTAACTGGCATATTAACATAAACCACGCACACATCTATAATTGTTGCTTTTGATGCGTTTAAAGTAATATTAAAACGCTGTTGTTAGCTAACAAAGGTAACGCTAGCAGGGTTTCCTCTTCCTCCCTAATGAGACAGCGCGGCCTAATGTTTAGCATCTTGTTAGCATGCTAGCGTCAGATACAACACCCCAATGAATACGTACGATCTTGCTACTTTTAACGTCTGCACATAAAATGTATTTTGTTTACCTGCGACCCTGATGTTTACTGCCAAGACTAAGCAGGACCGCCACCGCTGGCTGTAGTGAGTGTTAACTGGCTAACGTTACAGACAATGGCTAACAACAGACAGCTTCCCCCTCCAGCTGCACAGCCTCATTGATTGTGCAGCCACAAGGAGTCGCCGTCGTGTCCGATTAACAACCACACACAACTAAAACTGAATACCATCACAAGACATACTAGAAAAAACACTTTTT
>NW_024621135.1:0-1566 GCF_008729295.1 Plectropomus leopardus | reverse complement strand
GATGTTCAAAACATTAGCAGGTTTATTTCTATTGCAGCCACCGCACTCGCCGTCATTATTTCCAATCCAAGACCACGTAAGTGTGTTATGGAGCCATAATGGAAATGCCGAGCCACGTATTCGTGGGAGTCTCCACATATAAGGGATTTCTGGGAGATGAAAGTCAACAATTTCACAGAGGAATTGTGGATTCAACACTTCAAATCTTATACGATGTAATAACACCTCTTGTTGCTCCTGCTGCATCATGAGGGAGCCAGTTTCAACCAACAAGCACAAAGCCATAGCACAATGTGACCTAGAAAAGCCAAAAAAGTGTTTCCATTGCAATTTTGCAAAATATGGCTTTTTGATAGTACCTGAAATAAAGCATAAAACCCTTTTTTTGCAATAAATGGGAGTTTTTTTAACTGATGTGTTTCCATTAGACATATTTTATATTTGCTCTTTCAAGTTGCGCAAGTTGAGGGTTAATACAAACCCACCTAAAGTGACAAAAACCCTCTTAATGAACATTAATAGAAGGATGCAATTACCAATTTAGGAGAAGATATTATGGAAACAGTGACTGAGTGACTCTAACTGGAGAGTTCTTATCTATGACTGGAACAAGGAAATAATGCCATTTTTTCCACTGCTTCTTCTCATTCTGCTGTTCTATGTAATGATATTTATCTGTTGGGGGACAAATCCTGATACAGTCTGATCTCACTGCTGCTCTTTCAAATACCCACAAAACGCTCTCTGCTTGATGAAAACATCATTACTGCTGCGCTAACTTTGACATTTATCGTAGTGTACTGACTGATTGCTTTATTTGCCACTTTGCACAAAGATCTTATGAGAGAAATTGTGGATGAATGGATCAATTCACATTTTTTTGGGTAAAATTCTGCTTAAAGGTTTTCATTCTGCTTTGCTCTGTGTTAGAAATCACCCTTTTCTTTGCTTTTTCTGTGCAGACACATAATGACTGAGCTGATTGAAACAGAGAGGCTATATGTGGAGGAGCTGCAAAGCATCATGGAGGTACAGTATGCCTGCTTGCTGCAGAATTTTACATCACATCACTTACAATCAAAACATCTACAGTCATACTCTGCCAAGTTGAAGTGTTCTCTGTAGACCTTAATCTCTGCTCTCAAAACTGTTTTCAAATGTTGAAAATGCTACTGTAATTCACTCATTAAAAGAACATTATGGTAACACCTGGCTCTTATTAATCATAGTCGAGGTCATTTGGCTATTCTCTAAAATTCCCTAAGTTTGTCATTGTTGTGCAATAACAGCGAAAAGAAACAAGCAGAGCATTAGAGACATTTCATTTTTGCTCGCTTTTATTGTACTCCCATAACCACCACCAAGTGGTTTAGTTAATCTGGCTAAATTGTTGGCTTACCCCTTTTTTTCACTTTGAAACATGAGCAAATTGGTTGAATTCTTTCAAAAACATGGAGAATAGGCAATGAGCAACTTAAGAAGAAATAAGCCAAAAAATTAGCAAAAATAAATAAATAAATAAATTACATTACTTATTACCTAAAAATTAAAAAACAAAACAAAAAA
>NW_024621134.1:0-1135 GCF_008729295.1 Plectropomus leopardus | reverse complement strand
TCAGGATGAAATGAGCTCTTCGCAGGGACTCCTTTGGGACAAAAGGACGCAGTAAACTCATTATCAACACGTCAGATGTCGATAATGAACAAATCTGTGTTGAAATCAGCAAATAGAAAGCTAGTGAAAATTAGCATTTAGCATCTGGTGGCTGGAAATAACCATAGACGTATAATAATAACTACATATCAGATGCTAAGACGGTGCCTATTCAGTCTAATGGAACTGCTCGCCTGCTACATATGCCATTAAGTTTCTAGCTCCTAGGTTTACTTCCACAGTACGGGGCCCACTAACTATGCACACTAGTGTATGTCCGGCTGGCTCTGCCTGCAAGTTCTGGCTCAGCTCATACACTTCACATTGTGACGACGTCACAGATTTTTAAATCGCTTTATTCAGCTCAAAGAAAGTTTTACAAATATAAAACCTCCATGGATCACAAAATCTTAATAGAGAGAGACATAATAGACCTTGTCTGCAGTTGGAGGTGTCCTGTAAACAGTTTTACAGACTGTTCTTTTACAACGGTGGCCTATGAGGGAAATGCTTTTAGGGTTGCAGGGGATTTTTCTGCTGCAATACAGTGAGTGGCCACTGGAAAAAACTGTGAGCAAAGGTGAGCTGCTTTCCAGGGGGGCTTGAATGACCTGCTGATGGAGGCTGCATAGAGTTGCACAATGATGCATTCAAGATTCATTCAGTAAAATTTTGTATTGGCCTAAGGTAATTTATTAAGTTATCATCATGTGCTTAAATGTATTCTTATTAAATGCAGTTTTAGACAAAAACTTGAATAAATATGGTTGTTTGAAGGAGAAATTGATGTTCATTTGATCATAGCAATATAAAATAGATATTACAGAGAGAATTACTACATTTTAAATATGGTAAAAAGCCTTTTGAAGCAGTTTTTCTACTTTTTTAAAGATGTTTTTAATGCGAAAAATATTAAATGTTTTTTTTCATAAATGAAGAATTTGTGCTCATTCAAAAATAGTGTAATAAGGTTTTGAATGACTTTAAAAAAGCAACAATAAAAAACAAATGAAAAACAGTATTTGCTATTGGCCAAATTGATAAATTAAACATCAGTATTGGCCCAGAATTTTACAATCAGTGCATCACTGATATA
>NW_024621133.1:0-3395 GCF_008729295.1 Plectropomus leopardus | reverse complement strand
TTGGCCTGTCTCATAAAGGGACCTTGTGTTAGAATCTGGTTCTGTCTGTTTTTGTATTTTAAAGTGCTTACATAACAAAGTGAATCAAAAGAAGACTTATTAATATATACACAGGAACCCTGGGCTCAGGTAGGATTATTCCTGACTAGCAGTGCTGGTCTTTTCATATAATTAAGATGTCACATATAGCCTGCTGTGTGATGTGTACGCGATGTGGACTGAGAATAGACAGTGTGCATGACTGCATAGACTTTACTAAAACTTTAATTTTCTCTCCTTTAAGTCTTACGGACTGTTTGGCACATCTTATGCACATTTCAGTCTTCATTTTTTGATCACTTTGGCTGTATTCATGCATATGGCAGAATTTTTTAGCAAGATTATTCATTTTATGCAGTTTAATCTTGGAATTTCCAGCTCAGCTCCTACAATAAGTCTGAAATACACTGTGGAAACTAAATAGTTACATTCAGACTGTTAAGTGCAAAAACTGCACCATTGAAACTCATTCAAACTGCAATTTGTGATCCCACAGCCATCAAAGCATAAAACATGCATTGTATTATTTCTGGGTTCTGGGCTTTTGTTTTGGAATTTGTCATTTTGACTATTTTCCACCTGATGATGTCATTTTTACCATATTTGGCATATGGAAAAAATATATGCTATTTCCACTGTCACTGTCGGGTGCACTGTCACAATCAATACTGCTGCTAATCATTTACATATCCCTGGCTGTAATCATCAAAAAGAAAGTCCACGTTCCATGTACTTGAAAAATAAAATTCTTTGAAAATAATTATTTTTTTCATCTAAAAACATAGTGGCATTCTGACAAAAAAGGGCTAAAATTCTGAAAATTCATGAGTATTTGATATTTAAGATTAGAACTGATGTTGGTTAAAAAAAATAATTCAATGAAAAGAGAAAATAATATTAATGTATATTATTTTTCAAAGTGATATGAGTGTTTGTAATAATAAAGCAGACCCGAAGGGTTAATAAAGTGTGGCCAGATGGCACACGAATTGAGGTGATTAAAATGAATGTGTTGCAGAGACTCCTATACCTGTTTCAATCTATTCCCCATATGATCACAGAAACACAGTTCAGGACCTGGGAAAAATGGATACCCAGATTTATCTGGGCCGGCCGAGGGTCAAGTATATTACACTTCAACTAAATAAGGTTGAGGGAGGTCTGTATTTTTTTGCTGTCCAGGGGAGATTCCGAGTATGTGCATCATGTCCCCTTTACTGTGCAAGATGGAAAGATATAGAAAGTAATATAGAAACTTATCAAATCCAAGCAGCATTAGGAGACAACGGAAATGTATTGCATCAAAATACCAATAATGAAATTATTAAACTAACACTGACTATCTGGTGCAAAATTGTAAAAGAATACAACATGAAAGGAGATATTAAATTACTAGCCTGGCCTGCCCTGGACTCAAATGTCAAACTCCGACTGAATGAGGGTGGATTCAGACAATGGTGGGATAAGGGCATAACAGCAGTATGCACATTGACTCAGGGAAATGAGTTTTGAAGAACTATAGAAAGAATTTGGATTAGAAAATAAAGATTTCTACCAGTATCTACAAATCAGAGATTATTACCAAAAAAAGATAAAATCAGAAATATCAAGTGAGGGCTATACAGTGATAAATGTCCTTATTGAAGCATATAAAAAGGGCAAAATCAAAAATTATTTTCCAAACTATAACAGAGTTTTCAAGAACAGAAAGGGAATGATACTAATTATATTAAAACAAAATGGGAAAAAGAACTAGACACATAAATAGTACAAGAGAAATGCTGTTCAATGTGGGACACACAGCACTCAACCACATGCTCAAAGAGGTGGAGAGAATTTGGCTGGAAAATCCCGATTCGTTTCTTTATTACGCCTCACATTAAAAGCACATTTTCCCAGTCACGACGGCAGTGCTGGAGGCTGTGAGGGCACATGAATGCCAATCATTCCCACATCTTTTGGACCTGTCCTAAAATCCAATCATTTTGGAAAAACATATGTCTGGCATTTAGTAAGATTCTTGGATATGTAATACCTATGGATGTTAAGGTCCTGTTTTTTGGTGCAATTAAAGAAGATAATTCATATAAATGACTGGTATCTGTGTAAAATACTGCTTATTGCCAGTAAGACAGCGATTACATTGAACTAGTACAAATCTGAACCTCCAAGTCTCAAACAATGGGTTGACATAATCAAGGAGATTTTCATAATGGAAAGGATGACCTTTGCATTGAGGTCTAGAGTAGCCAACTTCCTCAGAAAATGGGTGAAATGGACTTTTTATATAAGCAAAGAAATGGACGCTATCTCTGTGAATACCTATGGACAATGATGGACATTAGACAAGTTGGACTAAGATTTTTTTAATTATGTCTATTATTATGTCTTGTCTAAAATGTGAAAATTCCTTTAAATAAAGGGTGGGATAAAAGATGTGGCCAGACTTAAGCCTTGTAACTGCTGATTGCAGCTATAATTATTACAATTTAAAAACCAGAGCAGTGGTGTCAACCCACCTTGATGATGTCATCGATGAAGCACACATGAGTTACAGGGTCTCTCTTCTTCATCAGGACCTTCTGCAGATGTTGCACCTGGAAAATATGCACAAAACCAAATCGTTGTCAGAAACCAAATCGTTGTTGTCATCATCTTTGTTTGGACAGTCCCTGAGTGGTGTCAGGAGGCTGTTTACCTGTCTGCATGCAGCACAGATCTGGTCCATCAGTTTCTCCAGGCTGGTCCAGAGAGCAGCACGGAAAGCTGCTGTGTTGCCTGGTGTGGGCAGCACTGCTCTGCCTGGTGCACCTGAGAGGGCAGAGTCACTGAGTTTCACCTTTTTGTTTGTTTCTAACATATGAAACCACCATCATTCCCCTGTTCCCCAACCAAACAGCTGACACACAAAGCTTTTATGATCCTTTGCACAAATACAGGAGCTAAGCAGAGGAGCTTTTCTCACATGCTTTTTTAACCCTTTGAAACCTGAACAATGTCGCGTGATTTCTCATAAAAAAACATGGAGAGAAGGTAAAGAACAAAGAAAGAAGAAATTACCGGAAAATTGGCAAAATATTAATAAAAAGTAAAAGAAAACTACCTTAAAATAAGTAAACAAACAAAAAAAGAAAATATGATCTGGAAAAGTGCTTGAATAGATATATAATAATAATTTTGTAACATAATAATAAATAACACAAAGGTTTTTTTCCTGGGTGGTGGTTGTCCTTCACATCTTTCTATATCCTCTGTCTACATTCTAAGGTTTTTGCAGGTTTGTGAAAGCAGCACAAGCGTAGCTCTCAGGGAGTTATTCTTTTTCCGAAGCAGCAGTTCTTCAGCAGGGGGGGATA
>NW_024621132.1:0-1165 GCF_008729295.1 Plectropomus leopardus | reverse complement strand
TAGGCTGTGATAAAGCCATGTGAGAGGTAAGGTAAGATGTATGTAGCAGTCGGGTTGCGTAGGAGCAGTGAGAGCTGGCATTAGGGGAGTGGCTCTGGGACACCAGAGTTCACCGCCTAGCCTCCTGGAGGTGTTGTGGGACCAACTAGGTGAAACACTGATGAAAGGAGGTTCCCACCTGATGACCCCAAAGACGTGTTAGTTATCACAGCTCTCTGGCCTTTATATTTAAGCCATAATAGCTGATTAGTGACCCTAGGTTCTTCATTGAGTGCTTATCCTTTTTTAGAGCAAAAGTTTCTTGTGTTTTAGTTGAATCCTGTGAATGTAAAAAGAGAACTCAATACAGATGTGGAGATGGGGCCCCATTCAACCCTATAGAAGCTGCTCAGCGGTGCATGAAGCACAAAATAGTTTGACTTCCCTGAATAAAATGACCCTGTTTTCTTTTAAGGGCTTTTTTTTTTAAATTGCCTTTATTGTAGTAAGCTGAAAAGTGACAGCAAAGAGGGAGCGAATAGGGATGACATGCAGCAAAAGACCACTGCCAAGGACTCAGTCGTCATGGGGCGCAGTCTACCAGGTGACTGGTGGGCCTCTATGTCAAACTGTTTAAAGCCTGGCTCTGTTTCAGGGGGGCTTGCTTAATACCTGTTCTGAATAATCAGCATACTGACTAGTTATCTGCCAAATAAAATCTGGTTTGTTTGGGTTTACAGTGCACACAACGTCTTGAGAACAGTACAATATGTTATCGACTTTACCATCGGACATTCTTTAACAGGCTCAGGAGGATGGATCGAAGCAGTGGACCAGGTCTTCACATCTTCACCATAACCTGGAGGGACCAAAACCTGAGAGAGACACAGACCCAAACAACTACAGCTTTAATGAAAAAATAAAAAAGGCTACATAAAGTGATGGTTAGTGTACCTCAACTTTTACTGACGTAGGTTGTACATGTTCAAGTATTACTAAATTTAGGCAAACATTAGGAGTTTGTTTTTGTTTGGGACTCATGTATGTCCTTTTTGGCCTACAAGATAAGTGTAAAAGGGAGATGTTATATGAATAACATGAAACTATTGATCCTGCCTTTTTTTTATCTCATTTTATTACTTTGACGTTTGTTATATTACTTACTATTCTATTTTATTTTATTTTT
>NW_024621131.1:0-2396 GCF_008729295.1 Plectropomus leopardus | reverse complement strand
AATGTTACTTTTGGTATCAGGATCGTACACCAACATTGTCGGTATTTGATGACTTCTGAACAAGAATGGGCTGGCTCACCTCACATACTTCAAACCAGGCATACACATGCTTTTCTAGAGTGACCTGAGGGTGAAATGAAGGTGAAGATGAGACATAAAGCAAAAGACAGGAATAAAATTGTTTACACTGTTAATACATAGATTTTGTTGTTAATGTTGTAGTGTGCACAGTAATTTGTAAAATGCTCATCAAAGGGCCATCGATCAACTCAGTTTGGATCAGTAACTGTTCTGTTATTAATTCTTCATTAACATTAGAGGCTTCATTTATTTTCCTGTGTTCAGAATTTTTTGATTTGATCTAAACTAAATAATTTGTTGTCTTTCAGGCGGTTATTGATGGTGATAATAATATCTACAGGCACATGTGGCAAAGAAACAATCTAAATGTCGCCAGAGCTGTGTGTAATCATTGTGCCTAATCAATGGTGTTCTGGTGTGAAGACCTTTGGTTATGACTATATGCTAAGGCTAACTATAAACGTGGGTACACACATGTATGAGCCTGATTTTCACATAATTAGTTTTAGTTGTGAATATGGTTATTGGACCTTGTGATGAGACTTTCTTTGTCAATCTTTGTCAGTCTTCTTTGTCAATTTCTCATTTTTAACAGATGACATAGCATTACTCCAACTGATATAAACATTTTACTGATCACTTTCAAGGTTAATCTGGTTCAGATCAAAGAAATGCTGAACCCATATGAGCCAGTTCGCAGCCTAAAATCCTCGGGTAGTGCTCTTCAGGCTGTTCCAAAGTCGAGCTTTAAATCTAAGGTAAGCATGCCTTTGCTTTCAGGACCACTTGGCTTTGGAACAACCTGCCTGAAGAGATAAGGCTGCAGAATCAGTGACCTCTTTTAAATCAACACTTACAACTGATTTTTATAGGCATGCTTTTATGTGATGTTGTCTAATTTAATTAATCTATTTTAGTTTGTCTTTTAATTTATTCTTTTATTCTGTGTGGATTGTTTTTAATTCTTTTACTAGTACTATTATTTCCATGGTTACAGCTTATATTCTTTGAGTTGTATTTACACTTATTGATATGGGTTGTTAATTTTGTTTTGTTTTGTAACATCCATTTCTCATTATCATCGGTCTCCTACTATTTTTTTTTTTTTGTGGCTATGATCTCTTGTTTAATTCTACTTTAAATTTTGTCTGGCCTTAGCCTGGCATTATTGCATGGCTCTTAAACTAATGTTGCCTCTGTAAGAAACCCTTCTTATTTCTGCCTTGCTTTGTTTGTCAAAGCACTTTGTAAAGGTGCTATACAGATAAAGTTATTTGTGTGTTTGTATGAGTGGCTTTTTGTACATGAGCTAATTGAAAATATGCAGCAACATCACATTAGCTTGAATACTACATGAGCTGATCTTTTGGGTGACTTTGTGAAAGCGGAAACAAGTTGTAAACATAACATCAATATATATATGGAGCCGGCATAATGCCGTGATATTCCAAGATATTAACAAGACAGCCGTCATATAACAGAGTAAACAATTGTGATTGACGTGTTATGCCTTCGCTATTGCTTAGAAAGTGCTGCCAACGCATATATTTTAGGTTTTAGAGGTCTATGCTGTTGTGTTAAACAACATGCCCGTCATGCCTTCTTTGCTGTGATGCAGGTTATAACCACATACTGGAGCAGAATGATGCCACTGTCAGTTGGTTCTATGTAAAAGTCCATGGGCCTCATGTACAAAGGGTGCGTACTCACAAAAAGGTGGTGTACGCCCTTTTCCACGCTCACGTTCAGATTTATCAAGAGTGACTGTGGAAATGTGCAGTGCTCCACGCCAACTTCATGGCTGGCGTACGCACGTTTCTACTACTTTTGGTCCGTTGGCGACACTCAGAGGTGATGCCGGGAAACTGTTAATAATGTCAAACAATTACTACTGTGAGTTGACTGACGAAAAGATGAACTTTTAACACATTCACCTGTCGGCAATTAGATGAGTGGATATAAAAGCATGTGCAAAATGGTGCGGGCAGTACTGGTACCAATCATGGCAGCAATTGCATTATTAGAAGATATTGCAAATGGCGCAGTGCAAAGAGGACGGGTATTCAGGGACCGAGAGGATCTCCTGGCACTCGATGACGACTGGCTCATTAGCCGCTTTAGGTTACCGAGGGCAATCCTCCTGGAGCTGTGCGCGGAGCTGTGGCTGTTGTTGGAGCACTACACAGCAAGGAACCATGCGCTGCCTGTGCCCATACAGGTGCTGACCACACTGGGCTGCCTAGCCACAGGGGCATTCCAGAGGGTGTTGGCCGACCGATCGGGACTGTGCCAGTCGACCCTGAGCCGAGCCATGC
>NW_024621130.1:0-1264 GCF_008729295.1 Plectropomus leopardus | reverse complement strand
CACACACACACACACACACACACACACACACACACACACACACACACACCTCTGGGGAAAATGCAGTGGGACTTGGAAGCAGCTGTGAGGGACTTTTAAGAGGTCTTGGGCTTTCTATCTGTCTCTTTGTATTTTCAGTTTACATGTGTGCTGCATGTACAATGTCCTATAGAAAACCATCCTCTTTCTATTTTTCACCCTCTCCTCCCTCCCTCCTCTCCTCCCTCCTTTCCTCCCACATTCGCCAGTCTCTCCTCACCGTCACGCTCTCTCCCCCCTGACTCTGTCCATCTCCTCCCTTCTTCCCTCCATCCATCCTTCTGTCAGCTGGCAGAAGATGAGTCATGCCTCTAGCTGGGAGGCTAAAACTCTCTCCCTCTAAATATATCTTCTCTATACTTCTCCTCCCCGCTCTTTCTACGGCTCTTTCTCCCTCCTTCTCTCTGCTCTATCACCATCTGTTTCTCTATGTCTCTCTGCTTTGTTCTGTCGCTCTGCTACCAGCCGCTTTCGTCCTCCCTCTCTCTTTCTCCTATGCTTTTCTGTCTCAAAGTCAGATTCATCAGCCATTTATGTTTCTATCCTTCCCTCTCCGTCGCTTTCTTTCTTCAACAGCGCACCCAGGCACTCGTAAAAAAGCTGTTCTCACGCTCCCTCGTCTCTTAACTGTGATGATGTTAACATGTATACTCTCGGTTTTACTCTCCCATTTATTGTATGTACAGTGACTTGTAATACGTCTGTATATACTGACTATATATTTGTGCTTTTCCTTGTTATATGTCTACATTTGAACTTTCTCGTAAACCTGTTCTCTGTACTGAAAATATGTGTATTGGGAGCTACTGATACTACTACTGAAATTTGTATGTATGCCAACACACTTGACTCTGGTAAAGGCATCAGATCTATAATGTGAAGGAAAGGTATATTGTTGTATAATGGAGATGACATGTGTCCATATGTCATTTAATTCAAATTTAAGTATCCTGAAAATACATGTGAGGCTCATGCAATTCCATTAAGTTATAAACCAAAAGCAAAACAATCACTCCGTCAGTTACATGGTAGATGATGTAAAGGTTATGTTATTTTTATAAAGTGCTAATTTCCTTATCAGGAGCTAACAGCTTAACTGATGCCAGTTAGCATCCACTGACAAGGTAAGTTGAGACATTGGAGGGCTCAACATTAAAGTGAGCGCTTAACTCGATTAACTTTTGCGTAAAGGTGCAGTGTTAAATATTTAGGGGGATCACCTAAT
>NW_024621129.1:0-4166 GCF_008729295.1 Plectropomus leopardus | reverse complement strand
CACACACACACACACACACACACACACACACACACACACACACACACATATCAGAGATGCACACACAGACACTTTATTTACCTTTGGCCCAATATAGACATAGTGACAGTTAACCTAGCCACTTAATACAAAGAGACAGTTTCCTCTTCATAGACTTATATTCAGAGGGGAGGCAGTGTGAGTCAAAGTAAATCTGGCTGAACTGAAAACACAGCAGAGAGAAAACACTAACAAAAGCATTCCAGAAAGTGGGTGAGAGATAGCACGACAGAGAAGGAGAGGAAGAGAGAGAGATATCTTGATGTGATACACGAGCGGGTGAGGTAGAGACTAAAGGGTGAGTGTTTTGTGCCAGCATGACACTTAAGAGAGGAATTTGTTTTGCAGTTTTTGAGCAATCAGATAAAACAAACATAAACATCACTGTTTCATCTGGCAGCTTTTTTTAACTGACATTAACTGGAAAAGTTTAGGTAAATGCACTTTTTGTTTCTATTTTTGAGGGGGTTTAGGTTCTCCCTAAAGTGTTCTATAAACTGAATCCATTAGATGATTAATTGATTCATCGATCAACAGAAAATGTTTGTTATTATTTTGATATCAGATGACATATTTAAGTAGTTTTTCAAGATGAAATGTCACAAAATGCCCGGGCTCCTGTTTCTCAACTGTGGGAATTTGCTGTGTTTATCTGTTTTATATCATTGTAAATTTAATAAATTTAGATTATGGATTGCTGATTGAAGAAAACCAAGCAGCAACCTCTATGATTAAAAAATGAAGTCAACTCGAAGTACAAACAACTACAGTTCCTTTAATGACCACTTGAGGCTGGTTCCAAAAGCGAGTCAATCTCCATAGACCCCCATAATAAAATGCCCAACCTAACAGCAGAAATAAACCTGTTTTCAGCCTGGTACAACAAAACAATTGCTCTCTACAGTTAATTTCTATTTTCATGACAATTGTACCTGGTTGAATTTTATATAACTCTCTCATTTCATTTTGTCCACATATGAGTATAACTCAGGTTAGTTTTGGTTCCAAAAATCCAAGATGGCAGCAACCAAAGTACCAAACTCAGGGTTTCAAAACGTGACTCCACAAACCAATGAGTGACACGTGGTAGCTACATCTATTATTATTACACATCTCATTAGATGATCGTCTATAGGCAAAAAAATCTTAGGATGTCTCCATGCACTTTCAGTAACTGTAATGTACATTTTTAATTATTTTTACCATTTTCTGACAGTTTGTGGACCACACAAATAATCCAAAAATGAAGAAAATAATTTGTTGATAATAAAAATAGTTATTGGTTGAAGCCTCAAACTTCTGAATTTGTGTATTTCTTTTCTCAAATTGGCTCACTTCTAAAAGATTTTTCCTTTTTACAATGAAGATTACAGTGAAGTGAGTTTAGGACAGGGAGCCGTTGGCTGATGGTTGGCTGAACCTTGGGTTTGAGGTTTTTGTAGGTATTCTCAATTTTTGGGCAACTATTGAGAGTTGCAGCAGGAGTGAATTTAGGTCAGGAAGAGATTTATGTCTGTAATTCAATAAATTAGGTTTATTGCTGAGCCATAACAAATAACAGTTATTCTGAAATTATCTTTTAACTTATTCTGATAGTGCTGTATTTCTCTTATGTTGCAATTGTTCTCATGTTACTCCCAAGTTGCCACGTATAAAGCTCCTCTAACAATTACAATTTCCACCTTAAATAGAATCCAGCACTTAATCCCTGTAATACAACACCATTCAGTCTGGATCTGAGAACACCAAATCCCACCCTTGATTTTGCTGTGAGTCTGGAGGGGGGAAACACTGAAACTAGAGAAACAGGGAGGAGAGGAAGTGGGAAGAAGCCAGGGCACTGGAGGTGGAGAGTGGGAGGAAGAGGAGGACAAGAGGGGGTTGAGGGGGAATACAGAGAACATGAGAAGGGGGGAGGGCTTGATGAACGTTGTGTTGCATTGTTTAGGCTAGTGGGCCATAAATTCCAAGGAACAGGAGGGAGGAGGACTGGAAGAGGGGAACGAAGTAAAATAACCGTTAGAAGAAGCTTGGAGGGGATAAGAGGAGGGAGTCATCCTTGGATATGTTTAGTGAAAAGGGAGGAGAGGAGAGTTTGTTTGACTGTACTGACAGATTTTGCTCGACTCCACCAGACACGGTGGAGTCTGCACTGTATCAACACTGCTGGGGATAGTGTGTGTGTGTGTGTGTGTGTGTGTGTGTGTGTGTGTGTGTGTGTGTGTGTGTGTGTGTGTGTGTGTGTGTGTGTGTGTGTGTGTGTGTGTTGCAAAAACGAAATACTTTCACAATATGAATCTTTTTGGGTTACCTCCCAATAAAAACTTCATGTCCTATTTTGGTGTTTTCCTTGCTTCACATGTTGCTCTACAGCTGTGTGTCCGTTGGGAATCTCTGTGCACTGCCTTCTTATCACTTCCAGTGAAAAGGACACACTGTTTGCACCTTTCAAAAAACATTTACCCAGTGATGCTCTCTGAAAAACTGAAGTGACTTGAGGAAATACACTCTCAGTAGGAGTCCTGAACCTACAATCTATAGACACCGTGAAAAAACTTTTGTTTGGTTCCATGAAAGCATGGAAGTAAATCTGAGCTGCTGAATGTCTGAAGGCATGGAGCTGCCTTGTCCTCTCTGTCAGCAGAAGCTATTGGTGGTGCTGCATATCTTAATATTGACGTAGGCACTTTAGCTGCAAAGACACTATTCAAGACTAGCAGGCACTAATACCGTTTGGTAACGCCTCCTCGTAACATATACCCCTTTCCACCAAAATTTAAGCATTTATGCAGACAAACGTGGGAAAACGTGTTAAATATAGGCAATAGACTGCTTCCCCAATGCCAGTAGACCACAGATGTGTACACAGCACCTTAGAAGAGTATGCTTTTCTGTATTTTTTACTGCCGTTTTTTGTTCAACGTCACCTACAGACCACAAACCAGGATAGTAAACAGTAGTGAGTAGCATGGAGGCCAGTGAAAATTATATGATGGTTACTTCTTTTATTTTTCGGACTAAACTTAGTGCTGAGTAGATTTTTAACAATTTTCAAGTGCTGCTTGGCTGGAGACAGGCGTTATTTTGTGGCAGCTGGTCATTGCATCACTCCAGCAAAGGGGTGAAAATTAGCACATCCACCTGGTTGTTGTATTTCCATCACTGCCAGTCAGAGCTGGAGCTGATAAATACCCATGACTACTGTAGAGTTCTTTGACCTTGCAAGTGAATGCTAATTGTAACCTTTGCAAAAGACGTTATTCAGTGAGCGCGAGAACTCAGGGATATGGAGCGCTAAAAGTGTCGATATATACTACAAGTAACAACAACATTCAAGGAGTCCATTAAGCCCGAAACATCTCCAAGCAACAGCTTGCTGTACATGACTTTATCAAAGATGCTGTTGCAGAAATCAAGGCTGCAGAGGACCAACCAGGAAACTGACAGACAGATGTTCAACATTTAAATGTCTGTCTGCCGACTCCCACACACAGCCTGTCTGTTGGAGTGATTGACTGTAGGTGTGTATACGCAAACGCTGTCAGGCTGACCATGTGTCTGCAGTCATCTAGTCTTCTGTAGACAGGAGGGACACACACACCCAGGCTTGCTGGCAGGCAGGCAGACAGACCAAATGACAGATTAGGAAGACAGATAGACAGATTAAGAAAAAAATGTGTAACATCATTTAGATGGAAAAGATAGCTCTGGAATATCTGTGCGAAGATTTAAATCTCCGCTTACACAGACAGACAGAGGACCAGCATGGTGGTGATGTGAAGATACATGGTCGGGGATGGAGATGATAATCTTAATGGACTGGTCATCTGTCTGTGAGCCCCTGATTCACACAATCATAGAGGAGGGTTTAAATATCTGGAAAGCTTTCCACCACTCTTGAACTGAAATCAGCTTAAAGAGCACAGGATGGAAAGAGTGTAAGAACAGTAAAAATAGTGTCCTTTTAGTTATCAGGATGTACATACTGTGGCCGTATGGCTGAAAGTGAGTGTAGCAGAATGTCCTCTGGGATTTTATCATGAGGCTACACACAGAGATCAGGAATGAGACTTGCTATGGTGTACTGCACAGAGATTGCTTATGGCTACTTTTGCGTGTGTGTGTGT
>NW_024621128.1:0-1204 GCF_008729295.1 Plectropomus leopardus | reverse complement strand
TTTAAAATATATTTTAATTTTAATTTAATATATTTTTGATATATTTTAAAAATAGTGTAATGTGTTATCTATCACATAAACCGCCTCAGCCCTATGCACAACACAGAGCAGCCGTGTCTAGCTAACCTGTTGCATGAATACCTTAATGGCTTTGTTGTGGTACAGCGTAGTACTAGTACTACTACTAAACTGCAGAGTAGCAAAATTAATCTAAAGATCTAGTTGTGTCACTGGTCACTAATATTTGTATTTTGACAAATAAATTGGATTTAGACAAAATATTTTGAGAATATTTTTCTTCAAAATTGAGTAAAAGCTGCATTTTTACATGAAATTTTCTCAAATTCTTCATGTTGATATGCAGCATATCAGCTTCCTCAATGATGGTAAATTGGGTAAATTTGGTCTTGGTTTTCCAGGAAAAACAGTATCGTCAGTCATTAAAGCTGCACACAAACAGCAGCTAACATTGTACGTAAACAAATACAACCAAATCTAAGGTTTCAAATGAACTCCTCCAAGAGGCAACAGTCCAAAATCACAGCAGCAGCCTTGCAGCCCAAACCTATTTCAAACTTTACCAAACAAAGCCGAGGCAGCGCTTGATTTAGTCTGCCACAGGATTCTTCATTAACAGAGTGAACTCACCAACGCAGAGCAGCTCCGTCAGCTTTAAATCACTTTGTAAAGAGGGAACAAGGAGGCACTTTGGCTTCATTTGCTTCAGCTTCAGGGATGGATAACAGCAATAAAAGGATGTGTTTAGATCCAGGAAATGTGTGAAAGACGAATTTTTGTAGCGCTGGCGATGCGTTACATAACTGCACCCTTATGCAGTAGCCTTACTTTAAATATCCAGTAACACTTGCTGTATGTTCACAAGGAGCATGTTTGAATATGAAGAGCAAATGTTTGACTCTTTCAGCGGACAGAATGTTTTCAGAACATTATGACACTTTGACTTGCTTCACATGTCGAGCAGTATATGACATATAACATTTGAAGCTGGGATCACACGCCTGTATCATAGTGACCTGGAATTACAGAGCGAATCTAGATCAGCACGCCCACGCTCTGAAGCATTAATACATCGGGGCCCCTGAGAGCAGCGCGGAGCTCCTGTGGGGCTGAAATGTCATATAAAAATATTCCAGTGTTTGTTCTTTTTTAGAATATTACGGCTGTAATATGAATTGTAACGTAC
>NW_024621127.1:0-1478 GCF_008729295.1 Plectropomus leopardus | reverse complement strand
CACACACACACACACACACACACACACACACACACACACACACACACGGCAAAAGGGAGATCAGCCACCAGGCTGCATGGTTGCATAAGCGTTTGCGTAAGGAGACCATGGCAATCAGACAGGAGCACCCACACAAGAACACATGGACACACACACACGCACACACATACAGATGCAAGGGCAGGACCACATACACATACAAAGAGAAAAACATTAAAAGCAAGCACACACACACACACACACACACACACACACACACACACACACACACAAAGAAAAGCATGGAAAACAGAAGGATACACTCACAAGGTCACACACAAACACGCTCACACACATCAAAGGCAAACACACACAGTACACATTAACACACTGTCACACACACACACACACACACACACACACACACACACACACACACACACACACAGCCAGTAAAATAAAGCTGAGGGATTGTCAAATGGTCTTAGATCGGCTTTTCGTTTGATACACAATAAAAAAAAATAATCTTTAAACATCCAGTAATAAGAAGGTCAAAGGTCACAGCACCCTGACATGTCATTAATGTCGCAGGCTGTGCCAAAAATCCCTTACTACTCACTGTACTGCACTGTATTTACTGACATGTTTTTTTACCCGTCAGTATTCTGAGTGTAAAGTGTGTACTTTATATAGTGCCTTCGCAAACTTCTGGTACATTCAGACTCTGATAACAATCCCACAATGCAGTGTGTCTTGTTTCATCGATGAGAAAATGATGCCACTCTGCACGTGTCATTCATGATGCAAAAAAAAGGGCTAGGCAATATTGCCGGAAAATAAATAAATCTAGATATTTTTGACCAAATACCTCAATATGGATATTGTAACAATATTGCCTATTAGTGCTTTCACAAAACATTTATGCGGTAATGTTTTTGATAACTAATCACCAGTAATGTGGATATAATGACTAAGTGGGTAATGGCAAAAAAAAATGACGTAACTTAAAAATGTAATGCAGCTTTTAAAACCATGAAAAGACAACACCAACCATATTGAGATACCAATAATCTACACTGATATTGGCTGCATTATTATAAATATCCCCGACCCTAGTGCAGAATAATGAGGATTATAAGTGTCCAATATCTCAATTTACTGTTCACTCTGGAGTGAACTGCTGCCTGTTACCTAGAGAGTAATGAACAGGTGACAGAGGGAGTGATTGTGGACTCAGCTCCACAGGGTTCCAACACATTTTCAAGGACAGAATTTAAAAAGACTTAAGGACCACCCATTATTTTTCCTTAGCTCACCCATCCAGCGTCTTTCAAACATGTGAGATTCAAACACTACCTAAACATAATAAACATAATTCCAACATCCCCAGTGATGTGTTCCAGGACTGTGTAGTTTTAGACATATTTAAAGAACACCTGAAAAAACAACTTTTTCAATTTTCTATTAAAATAGACAAATCTATTTTTATAATAGAATAT
>NW_024621126.1:0-1424 GCF_008729295.1 Plectropomus leopardus | reverse complement strand
GTGTGTGTGTGTGTGTGTGTGTGTGTGTGTGTGTGTGTGTGTGTGTGCGTGTGCGCGTGTGCCCACCAGGTCCGTTTATCTTCCGTGAGTGTATGTGTTGTCTGCCTGCACCTGGCCCTCAACTAACAAACTCCTCCAAACCGCACAGTATAGACCACAAAGCCCCCGGGGTATTTACTGAGAAAGTAAGATACTGACACACATGGACACACAAATACCCACACACACCCCGGCAAATATATATAGAGAGGAGTAAATGGGGTAAAAAGCTCTCCACAACATTTTCATCTTGTCTCTGTCATACGGTTTTGAAGACATTTTATTACACAACTGTAATATTTACACAAAAAGATTTGCTTGGATGAACAGGTTTACTTCAATAACTCTTTTTCCGTCTCTCTTTCTCTTTCGCTCACCCACACACACGCCTACAGACAGCCTGGTTTTGCATACAGCATGGGGTCATTTCTCTGCAGACCCCATCTGTCTACCGCCTTCCATCTTTGTGTCTTTCTCACGAAGTACCCTACATGCAAAATGTCATTGAAAGAAATCCCCCATATAATCTTATTTAGCATTGGTATGATGTTTTATGGATCCTAGCAAGATTTTTTTAGGATGCAAATATTCATAATATGTCTGTGGTGGGTGTAAGGTTGAGTCACTGTTGTTGTTTGTTTTGATGGCGATGATGTCACCTGTGTCTCTAACACAAATCACTTTTCTCATGGCAGCACTGAATCATGCCTCTTTAGCTTTGATTTCCCTCTGCTTGTTGATTGTCAGTGCAAAATGGAGTGTGATTGTATGTGTATGTGAGTTTATGGAAACTTTCAGGGTTTTTGTTGTTGTTTGTTTTTGATGCCTGCTTGTCCCTGTGTATTATTCTGTGTCCCCTCATTAAATTCAGAGGTTTTTGCGGGTCTGTGAAAGCAGCGCAGGTGGAGCTCTCCATGTGTTATCTTTTTCCTCAGCAGCAGTTTGTGACTCACACGGTGAATAATTGATTGATCGATCTTTTCAGAGCTGAACGGATAAGACTGACGGATGAGAGGAGCACCAGTTTGTGAGTGAAAGCAAACTTTTAGACTTGGCAGAATGAACAATGAAGTTGCACTTTCACTGGGTCTGGTGTTGCGCTGCTCCGTCTCTGCCCCGAGTATGCTTTGCGCTCTGAGAGTGTGGTATTGAAGATCTATTTCTTAAAAGAGTCCAGCTCCAAAAGTAGAAAATCTCTTTGTGGCAGCAGGTGTTTAATCATGGCGTCCCACTACAAATTAATGAGTGTGTGATAAACCCTGGGGTTGCCCAACCCCAGGGTCCCATAATGTTCAATTTTGCCCACCTGAGGTTTCTGGCAAAAAAAATGCTTTAAATCATTTATTTTATAAAATATATCATTTTTAAAAATTTTTGAGGTAACA
>NW_024621125.1:0-1655 GCF_008729295.1 Plectropomus leopardus | reverse complement strand
CCCTTCTCTCTCTTTCTCTCTGGAAAAAACGGCAAGGAGGCGCGACTCGCAGGGCCGCACATAGCTGATCAATATTCGATTTAGTTGCTAATTTAGGGCCTTTCTATAGCTGTCATCCCGTGATGTATGAGTCCTAACCCGAGGTCGCCGCGGAAAAGAAGAAGAAGAAAAAAAATAAGAAAAAAAATCAAACACCAGTCAACTTTTCACTTAACAATAGAGCGACTTGAATATTATTTATGGGCGAAAGACCCACTTTATGGGTGAATTGCTCCTATCGCTGGTGGGATGATGAAGCGCCTTGTAAGTACATGCCACACAGGCTCTGACACCGGCGTAAACAGACATGCAGGCAGGGGAGAAACATGTAAACACACGGGGGAAGCACGCTGCTTTTAAAATAGGCGCAAAGCCGTGCAAAGAGGGGAAATATTCATATCAACACACGTCAATATCTCGGTCTCTTGGAGTTCACAATGCAATTTGAACGCACACATTTGATTAATGGCGTGTGTGTGATAAAGAGATCCCCCCCCATCCGCCCCCACACTTGCGCGCGCTCACACGCACGAGCCACGGACTCGCACGTGCACACATGGGGGCAAGTTTGAAATGACACAAAAGATATCCTATTTGTCATGCGGACGAATATTATGTATTATGGACCTAATTGTTTCTGCACATCGCTTTAAGCGCGCGCGCGCACACACACACGCGCGCGCACACACACGGGCACCCATCAAATCTGAAAGCGGCTGTTTTATTTTGCCACTTAATGTCTTCCCGATCGATCACTGTTCTAAGGATGTTATCAATAATTTGAAAGCTTGATTAACTTCAACGTTTCCATAACAATTCCACCACGTTTATCCTCTCTTGAATTTTTAATTAACGCCTGCTTAATTAGTTCGAGATCATTTGGGAGTGAGATACTTTATTTTAGGGGAAGAGGGGGAGGAGGAAATTAACATAAAAATCTCTGCTGATAAATTGATATATTATCAGGAAAGAAATGTTGTAGGAATTTCTAGGCGGAACGAGTCATAAACAGACATCCATCAAGATAAGACAGCTTGAGACAATGTATAATTCTTTGGCAGTATTTTTTAATTATTTAATGACTATACTAGTCTAATTTCTCCAAATAATGAGGGTGTAAATTCTTTCTGGTTGAATCATTCATAGACAAAGAGACCGATTTATAACATGCAGCATAAACAGGAAACCAATTTCCTCAGGTGACAAAGTATTTCAAGGCCCAGTCAGACTGGTAGTTAGACACTGCATGCATTGTGGTCTTGAACTTGCTTAAACCGGTATCATCCTGCTTAATTAAAAGTGTGGATTGTAAGTTTTTGAAGAAAAAAAAGGAGATCTTTGCCAAAAACAGTATCTGCAGAAATTGTTGAGACAAATTTCTGTATATTTGTATAGCAATTGATCCTTAAGTGCAAACAGTAGGCTGCCATGTAAACCATTGAATGAATAAAAGGCATTTTAATTAGAGTGATTAGTTAAGGAATCAATGGGCTGGCACTAGCAGACTCACAGGGAGACCTGAGATCAGCTAATGGAGCAGTAGAACACTAAAGTAAGCTTTTTACACCCTAGAAACTCGTTTTGTTATTGGCTGGTTCCTGCAAGTGCAACCTTCA
>NW_024621124.1:0-1725 GCF_008729295.1 Plectropomus leopardus | reverse complement strand
ATCTAACTTTTGGCAAGAAAGCGAATACACATATATCCTAAAATGTTGAGTAATTACTTGAAATAACTCTCTTCCTTGAGAATATCCTCGGTAAAACCTGTTTCTGTGTAAAACTAATAATCCAGTATTACTCAAAAACTCATCTCATGAGTGAGTTTTTGATATCTTTTATTGGTCATTGCTTTGTGCTAATTTTATTAGACTTAAGCAAAATATTGCATATTAACGAGAGTAACATGGTAAAGCATGTTCAAGTTCAAGAAAAATTATAACCAACCTTTTAACCAACCAATGTAAAAATGAGTATAGGGCTAAAGATCAAACTGTCCAGCGTGTTTCCCTGATGATGAACACAGCAATCACATAGAAGCTGTGCAGAAGACAGAGTTATAGCAGTTTAATAGATTCCCAGACAGAAGTCTTGTATTCCTGTTTTGCAAACACGAGCAAGATGCACAAGATCTAATTAAGGTACACACATGGAGTGAGGCATGCGGGATCACACTGCGCTTTGGAAATGTTCCTCAGCCTGCAGATACACCCTGTTGCTGTCCTGCTACATTCTGAAGTTTGAGACTGTGAATACCAGATACAATATGTACGCATTTCGTAAGGTCATCCTGAAATCAAACCCATTGCTGTAAACTGCAGAGTATTTAGTACATCCAGCTATTAAACCAATGACATACACAATTTGACAGAGACAGAATAGGACTTTTAGAAATATTCTATTTAACCTCTGCCTACAGTGATCCATTCAGGTTGTTAAGTTTTTCTGTGCCTTATCAGCAGGCACATGCTTGATTGCACCTGCTGATTATGTGATTGGGTTCAGCTGTGTGCTGGTTTTGGCAGTGTGCTCTACTGTGTTCTCTGCCTTTGCTCTGTGTCTTGTTTGCTGGGAGAGATAGATGCGTTTGGTAAGTTTACCATTTTGGGTTAATGTAAGAAACTGTTATAAAGCAAGTCTCTGTATAGCTCTGAGTGTTTGTGTCAGCGAGCTGTTTGCTGTAGATTTGTTTGTGGCACGGAGTTCTACTGGTCCAGTAGTCACCATTGCTTTGTCCCTTCTAGGTTGTGTGGCGTTTCCCCTTTGGGTTGCATCATTCTGTTTTCTGTAACATAATTATTATTATGATTATTATAAATGCAGTTTTTCACCACACTGTTTTTTTTCTTTTTTCCCCAGACATTTTTGCCCTAACTTTTTGAAATAATTTTCTGAATCTACTTATTTCTTGCAATTTGTGAAAAATTTCTGACTAAGTTGCTTATTGCCCTTCTTCCCCCATTTTTGCATTTCCATTGGTGGCTTGTTTATAAAAGTCAGAGGTCAGAGAAGACATATTATTGCTTCTGTGTGTCCAATGGGTGATTTACCAGTAAATTTGTATATCAACCTGTGACAGTGACAGAGCTTGTGACAACATGATGAGGGGGTTTCCAGCTGTGATGACAACAAGACTAATATGCGCATCAAAACTAACACTGAGGTTGTGTTTGGGAAGAAAAAAAAAAACTCCTGCATGAAAAGGTTAAGATAATTTTTTAAATTACTTACACGTGACAGGTGAGCAAAAGGCATAATGTGTAGACACACACACAAATGTGAAGACACATGGGTGCCAATGCAAAGTTACAAGAAATTAATTTTTAACCAGCATAATACGATACAATAATTCAGTGTGCGTGTGCGTGTGCGTGTGCGTGTGCGTGTGCGTGTGC
>NW_024621123.1:0-1329 GCF_008729295.1 Plectropomus leopardus | reverse complement strand
ATGATACTCTCATGATACTCTCATGATACTCTCATGTTACTTTCATGTTACTTTCATGTTACTCTCATGATACTCTCATGTTACTCTCATGTTACTTTCATGTTACTCTCATGTTACTCTCATGATACTCTCATTGTACTCTCATGTCACACACCTGTCACTCATCTGTCCGTGGAAACTTGCTGTCTGATTATTGGTTATTGATCGTCCTCTCTGCCTGTCTGCAGGTGAACGCCACCGTGCCCCTGCTGGGGCGTTCAGGGCTGCTGGGAGAGCTCAGGAACAACTTCTTCAGCGATGTGGCGTGTGGGCGGGGCCGACAGGCCTCCTCCACCTTCTGCATCACCTCCTCCGGTCTGCTGTGCGAGTTCAATGACCGCAGACTCCTCGATAAGTGGGTGGAGCTGCGGGTGAGTACGAGCGCTCGCTTCAGGGAGTTCATTCAGTATGAACTGGCCCTATTTACAAAAACTACTGTTCCCATCAGCCACTGAGACACAGAAACATGAGAACACAGATTGAAAAATAAGTGGATATTATTTTTTTGTCATAAATACTTCTTTTTGTCTGTCTGCTTGTTTGCCTGATCATTTGTCTATTTTGGCACAGACATTCACTTGGACTCAACTATGAACTAATAATGTTTTGGTCGCCAAAGGTCACTGTGAACTTGCATCTGCTACAGTCTCATAAATACAGGATCCCAAGAACAGTTCAAGGGATTTTTTCTTAAATTTGGCCCAAATGGCCCCTTGGACTCAAGAGTAAATTGATTAGATTTTGGTGGTCAAAGCCATCGTGACCTCTTCTATTGCATTCTCATGAGTGCATCATTTTAAGAGCACCTCAAGGGAATGACTCGAAATTTGGCACAAACGTCCACCTAGACTCAAAACTAAAATAAAATGTATTGGTCAAAGGTCAAGGTCGCTGCAATATCATCCATCTCATTTTTGCGACAGCTCAAGGGAATTTTTTCAAATTTAGAACAAACGTTCGCTTGGACTTAAGAATGAACTGTTAAAATTTCGGTTTTCTTAGGTCACTGTGACCCCTTACCCTTTCTTTCCTGTGAGCACATTATTTTAAAACTTTGAGGAAATTTCATCAAATTTGGCACAAACGTTCACCTGGACTCAAAAACAAACTGATTAGATTTTGTGTGTTAGAGGTCACAGTGACCTAATTTCTGTCTCATTGTCATGAATACGATATCTAAAGCAAGTCATGACGGAGTTTCCTCAAATTTTGGCACAAATGTCCACTTGTCATACAACAGTGAGGCAGTGATTCTGGTTTTCTTACCTTTTGGGGGTTTAACTCTTTACC
>NW_024621122.1:0-1189 GCF_008729295.1 Plectropomus leopardus | reverse complement strand
GATGGAGACTGTTATCCATGTCACATCCCATTAGACGACATCTGTGTGTGTGTGTGTGTGTGTGTGTGTGTGTGTGTGTGTGAGTGTGAGTGAGAGAGAGAGTTGAAGTAGGGGGAAGCTGTCACTGCCAGCCACTGCACATTCACTCACACTCCAGCCCCAAAAGCAGCCTCTGTCAGCAAAAACACAAACACACTCTGCAGAGGTTACAGAAAAATAGTATAAATGTACAAATGGATGCAGTGACTGACACGGTTGCAAATGAAATGTATTCCCTAGACAACTGCTCACTGTGTGTGTGTGTGTGTGTGTGTGTGTGTGTGTGTGTGTGTGTGTTTTCATCCCCAACAGAAACGGTAGCCTACTTCTTATACAATATAATCGACAGCATGACAGGCAGTGAGGTGCAGGCACAGGAGGACAAACTGCGGAAATACTTCAATCAACTGAAGGCTCAGGTACACACACAAACACCTACACGCACACATATCTGAGTGGCCTGTGCCTCTTGTTGCGTCTGGTTTGCTTGGCGGCCCGTGGAAAAGTGGATAAAACTGCATACTACGCACATCTCTCCCACTGCTGGGAGGGCAGAAGTAAACACTGGCAACTAAAACCCTTTTCCACTGCAAAAAAAAACGGCTAACACCAGCTAACATCGGGATTAGTGATGCACGATATTTTCTGTCTCCATCTGCTGGTGGGCCATCACGTAAGAGTATGCATGATATTATGTTAATTCCTCTACAGAAGAGACTTGATGATGAGTAAAATTAGGTGGTAACAACAGTGCATATATTGATATTGGTTATTGGCCAATTTCTTATGCTGACATGTTTTAGTAGGAGCTCTGTGTGTTATCATACAAAAATATGCACTTTCTTGCATACTGGCAATGTGAGAGGACATAGTAAGCAAGTTCACCCACATTTAAAAAGCCCAAATACATGTGCTAATTGTCTCTCCTTCTCTCATTTTTTGTCTTCTCTCTTGCACACTATATCTCTTTTCCCCGAATCTACAATATATTGCTTTACCTTTTTCTCACTTTCCCTCGATTCAGTACTTTAAAACTCCTGTCCTAAATGCAAGATAATGATAATAATAATAATAATAATAATAATAAAAAGATAAATAGGTAAGAACCCGAACTGTGGGTGAACTTGCTTACTATGTCCTCTCACATTGC
>NW_024621121.1:0-1056 GCF_008729295.1 Plectropomus leopardus | reverse complement strand
CCTGAATATTGTATTAATGAACTATTTTTAGTTTATGAAGGGTTATTAGGATCCACCCACCGCTCTGACTACAGGATGACCTGTTGAACCACAGCCTTTGTGTGTGTGTGTGTCTGTGTGTGTGTGTGTGTGTGTGTGTGTGTGTGTGTGACAGAGTTATGTAACCGTGTGTGTGTGTGTGTGTGTGTGTCTGTGTTATATAACAGTGATTGTCGGTCCTGTTGGAGCCGAGCGTCCCTGCAGCGTCACAGTGAGCTGATCAGCTGCTGAAGCATCAGACCAAACTCTGCAGCACAAAACACGCTACTAACACATATGTGTTCAGACCAAAGTTCTGCTCAGTACACGAAACAGTCACAGTTATGCTGCTTCAAATCATTTAAAAATATCAAAAACACTAAAAGTTAGGGTTATTTCAGAAACTGTTTGTTTCATGTGAAGATTATCACATCAAAGTGAAAATATCAGATTTATCAATTCATAACAATTACCCACTTTATCAGATAAGTTTAATTCTTAAAAATGTTCAAATCAGGTTAAATTCTGTCCCGCTGCATCAATAACAAACCACAGTCGGATTTTTGGGAGCTGTTTGTGGTCATCACAGCCGATAACACTGCTGACATCACAGCAGCGAGGCTGGGATCAGCTGATGATGATGTCACAGTTTTAATCTTCCTGAGGACGGTTAACATCTCCTCCTCTTATGTAACTTTGTAATCTGCAGCTCAACACAAATACAGAAAACTGAGAGAAAAGACTGCGTCAGAAAGACCTCCAACTACCAGAATGCACTGCACCGCAGCGACCAATCAACACGCCCACTGATGGATGACATCATGTCAACTTGTACGTGTGAAATGACAGCGTCCGGACGCCAACTAACGAGCTCATATCTCAGTTCAGCATGAAAACACTACAGGACCAACTTCTACAGTTCATCTGCACAAACTACACAAACTACACCAACTACACAAACCGCACCAACTACACAAACTACACAAACTACACCAACTACACAAACCACACCAACTACACAAACTACACCAACTACAC
>NW_024621120.1:0-3842 GCF_008729295.1 Plectropomus leopardus | reverse complement strand
ACACACACACACACACACACACACACACACACACACACACACACACAGTGCCCTCCTGCATATACCTGTGTCCCTCATTACTTAGCCCAGACGCTCCATTGGTTATTCATTTAATGGAGTTGGTGTTGTGTGATTGGACTGTGTCTTCCTTGACATGTCCTGCTGTTGATGAAGCTTTCAGATGAGCTGAAGCAAGAAAACTAATAAACAGAGTAATTAGAGAAACCAAGTGTCACAGGTATACGAGGAAGCTGCAATTTGTGATCACGCTGTTTGTTCATCAGCAAATTGCTCACCTTTGCAGGAGGTGCTGCATTGCCGCCTTCAGCCAAGAGGGGGCAGTAGCACCCCACAGCTCCGAGGGGGCCTGTGTCCCATCGTGGCTGTGCAAGGAGGTGAGGGAACAGAGATGTTTGCCACATGTTTATCGCCTAATGTATCGCAGTATGTTTGAGTGGATTTCAAACATATCCCTTGGAGGCATCTCTCTTTTGAATGTCCTCCTCCATGCAGGGGAGGATGAGACGATTCCTCCCTGCAGCATCTTCTGGGGTAATGAAGGGGAATTGTAGACACACACACACACACACACACACACACACACACACACACACACAGTTTTTGAACTATTGGTTTTCTGCAGATAAAAGAAGATGTGGAATTTTCTGGGCAAAAATAAATAATGTGATTTCAGTAATAAGGTAACGTACACACTGACTTCAAACCCCACAGATAACAATATAATCCAGTTTTGTCAGGTCAAAATATTTAAACCATTTGCATGTGCCACATAACAATTAAACCCAGAACCTGTCCCAGGGAGAAGCCCATTCCTCTCCACTTATTCCACTACGTATACAATCGTAACCTGCTGTTTCCAACTTTGCACTAAGCCATTCTTTCAGTTCTAGAGCCTTTGTCTCCTTCCATTGTCTTAAAAATAACAACTGTTACTATTCCCACAATAATGACAGAAAACACACTCATGTTTGGGACCAGTCCCACAGCAAACATATGTTTGTATTGAAACCAAACCAGCTCCTTAAAATTTCTAATACCTGGATGCAAAGTGAGCTGACTGGACAACATGTTCTCATCCTAACTCGTCACATGGTGTCGCTCTGTCAGTGAAATTCCTTGTCAACTTATGATGTTTTAGGTATCCTTGTGCTACAGCTGTTTACAATCAGAGATGAGCTACTATGATGTCAACAAATACACATGCACATGCAACATAAGCACATGGTAACCAACGTGGACTGTCAACAAATACACAAGCTAAGAACAGTGGTTATGATTCAGCAACAAAGTCACAGATGTTTAAATTACAGGAGGCACATGGTAAGGTGTAGGAAACAAAAACATAACATTCAGATGGGAAGTGAACACCAGACTCTCACATGAAAGTTAATTGTTTTTGTGACCCGTCCACCACCCCTGCCACCCACTCTATAGGCGTACCTTTGCTCCCCTGATATAACGTAATCACTGGCAGTATTATGACCTGACACTGTCCTTCTGCTTTTCATGCACACACAACCAGCAACGCCGTATATATTATGTGAATGCCTCTGGTGCTGTTTGGCCATCTGATGGCATATAATAACAATGCTACCGATTCTGTCGGCTTGCTCTCAGCAGATGTTGTCCAGCACCATTCCATGTGGATGTGAATGGTGGCTTTTGGCATTGCACACTTACACCAAAAGCAAGTGGAGGTATTTGACATGAGCTGAACCCAACAGCATACCCATATGCAGTCTAGGAATGTTCAGATTTCAGTTTTACATCCCCACCAAAAAAAAACAAACAAAAAATTAACAACTTTATTCTGTGGAGTCTTAATGTTATGTGATGTATGCAGCCTATTGCCACTTTTGCAGTGATTTTGGCGTGAGATCCTGACGCCAAAAGCCACCTTTAGTGGCTGTATGATACAGCTATGATACAGCTAGATATGATGGATGGCGTTAGCTGAGAACTTGGCGGCAATGAACCGTTTGCAGTGTTATGAATTGCCAGACAGATGGCACCTGCCACGGCAGCATGACATGACAACGGACGGCATCTTTTAAGAACACAGCCTGACAGAACCTGTCATGTCGGTGAATACGCTGCTGGATGGCATCAGGCTGAAACGCTGCTAGTAATGATGTAATATAAGGAGCAAGAAGATCCCTACTGGGTGGGAGGAAGGTGCCATGGATGGATCCAACAAACCCCAGACTTTCATGTGGGAGTCCAGTGTTCACCTCCCATCTGAATTTTTTTACATTTTACCATATGCCTTGTTGTCTAAACATTAGCATGTGCTTTTGTAGTGTGATCCCACCATGTGCTTTTATTGACATCATAGCATCTGTAGCGGAATCTTAGAACGTCAAAGAATATGTAGATGTGCAAGTCCACTGACAAAACGGCAATATGCGACAACTTCAGATGTGAATGTGTTGGGTAGTATCCGTCCACAAGGGCATACGTTTTTTTTCAATACTGGGGGAACACATGAAATCAAGGGTTAGGGAATCCTCCGCCAGAAAATTCTGAGCATCAAACACTTAATTTTCTTCAATCTAGTGTTTTTTAAGCATTTATTTGTGCCTTTATTTCATGAATTTAGGGTGTAAATGTCTTTAATTATGTCAAAGTTATGTCAAAATAGCAGTAGTCCTCAGCTGCTCCAATTGTCCAAAAGCTATCCCTATGTCCGTCCAGCCTCTTATATTGTACAAGCTTTCCCGTTGCTTTCTTCACATATTTGCCACAAGCAGCTGCAATTCTGACTGTTTTTCAGATTCATTTTTTTCTATAAGATCCCTCCACCATATCATTTTCATATCAACAGACTCATTAGTGAATAGTTGCTTTATAAAAATGCAAGGCTTTGAGGTTTTGTTGAAGATTGTGTTATCAGCCACATCATAGGACTTCAGCATAATTCAACTTCTTATCTGTAAGTACATCAAGAAATTTCCTTTCAGTTCTTTTTATTCTTATAATTAATGGCATTTTAACAGGTACATTGCATTTCTCTGCGCCATGCACGTATTTATATAATAGGTATGGTCCTTTAAGCTGACTACTAATTAAGCTTTCATTTTTCTCACATCAATAAGCTGTTGGACAGCTTCCAGAGGCTTCCAGCATTGTGTCCAGAACAGAAGCTCTCTGAAAGTCTCACTGCCGACTGCTTCAGTAATGACATCAATCAAGACTCTACTCTTTGGACTATAGCACCTGACTAAAAGCTTCAGCTAAAACACAAGTAAACATAAAGGTCAACCATGATTTACTGGATGTCACACTTACAGCACACATCAAGGTTCTCTCCACTATCATCACTCATAAACACAACTAGCAAACGGTGCGGTGTGATGAAAAGGTGGTAAAAATGAAAGCTATTTGTCTGTAAATCAACTGCATTGATGTCAATAATTAACACGGACTAACATATGTAATCTTGACGAGGGTAAAGATGAAGATGCAAATGCATAGAGACCTAAATACAGTAAAAAAGGAAAATATAAGAAATCATAAATAATAAAAATGGCATCACAGACCAGTGCAACAGCTGGGCTACATCACTTCTCAAAGCACCAGCAACTGTTCCTGTCAATCCTCTCTAAAGACCCCAATATACTATATAAGCTACAGCCCTCCAGTGTAAACCAGTGGAGAGATAGGGTGAAAAATGTATTTAATATGGAAAAAATAACAGCAAAGTTACAGCTGAAAGTGATTTTGAAGTGAGATTTAATTTTAAAAAGTCTCTGTTAATACAGGTAATGCCAGAAATCTAGTTATCTCTTTTGCCCCTTACTTTTGCTTTGTTTGTTTCTAGT
>NW_024621119.1:0-2134 GCF_008729295.1 Plectropomus leopardus | reverse complement strand
TTATTCCACCAGTTGAAATAAGGATTTTGATCACAATGCCAATCTTTTCATCATTTTTAAAGGGACTTTTAGCTCTCCATAAATTCTGGGAATACCATACCTGATCTTAGGCCACACTGAAACTCACAATCTGAAAAGAGTGTGTGCCCCTTTACCCACATACTATAGATACTTAAGATGTATCAGCTTTAAGTCAGAAACCAGTATTATGGAGGGAAATATAAAACACAGTTATCCCAGTTTAAACTCCCTGTGTCGCATTTACTCACCAGATCCAACCAACTCAGCACCCCACATCCTGGACAGCTTTGAGCGTCGTGAGGTGATGGCATCTCATCGAGTGGAGCTGCCCTGCAAGGCCTCCGGTCACCCCACACCCAAATACCGTTGGCTAAAGGACAACCGGCCACTGGAGACAGACACTCGCTTCAGACAGAGTGTGACAGGCCTGCTGATAGAGAGAGCCCAGCCCAGTGACACAGGGACATATGTGTGTGAGGTGTGGAATGGCTACGGAAATGCTGAGGTGGTTGGCAGGCTGCAGGTCAAAGGTAAGAATCCTTGGGCTGGTGGTTGGTCACTGGGGTTCAGTTTTATCAGTACAACAACGGGGACACTGAATGGGCAATGAATCTGAAGATGCTGTTTCTGAGTTTAAGGAGCTACATCCAAGCTAGCAGGAAACACTCCCACAACTTTAGCTAACATTACCTACAAGTTGCATTAATGTTTTAATGAAAACAACAAATATTATTAACATTTGTAGTTGTTTACAGAGAATGTTACCTTTAGCTTTAAGAAGAGATTTCTAGGAACGAAAAGAAAACTTACAGCTGAAAACGTTACTAAAACTTTGCAGTGGTTGCATTGTAACATTCTCAGAATGTTTTTAGAACCAAAAACTGCTAGCTGGGATGTAGCATATTTATATTTTCTCTGGCCAAATAATAATAATGTTGAAATTAGAGGAAATAAAGAAAACCAAATATCCCAATCTTGTGTTGAAAGCAGTTACTGAAACTCTTTCCTCACCTACAGAGCCCCTGAAGGTCGTGGTGAGCCCGCGGAAGGTGAAGGGCAGTGTGGGAAGCCAGGTTTCACTCTCTTGCAGTGTGACTGGCTCAGAGGAGTACCAGTTGTCATGGTACCGCAATGGGGAGCTCATCTACCCCAGTAACAGTGTTCGCATGACGGGCCAAAACAGGGAAAACCTGGTCATGGCTGGTATGGCCAAGAGTGACGGAGGCGCCTATCAGTGTTTTGCCAGACATGGCAAGATGTCCGCCCAGGACTTTGTTCAAGTCATACTAGAAGGTCAGAATTCACAGTAATTTTATTACTGGAGATGTGGTAGCAGTTACCATACAGTTCTCTATATGTAGAATCTCTTTGTGTTGTATGAATCCAAACTGTGCACTGTGTATCTGTGTGTCCATGCTCCGATCCACACTGTGATATGTGATGTAGTGCAGTTTAACATTATCAGATTTTCTGATAGAGGCTTGCATACTGTTACGCAAGCTGGGCTGCTGCATTGTGTGCCTCTCATGACCACACCACTGTAAGGAGAATATTGATAATCAATGATGTGGAGCGAGAGAAAGGAGCTGTGTTAATCTGCTTTACACTGATTCTGCTTTTAACCCTTTAAGGACTGAGCAGAATGGCTTGATTTCTTTCAAAAACACATGAAGAAGGCAATGAGCATGAAGAAATTACCAAAATTAGCAAGAAATTATTACAAAAATGCAAAGAATTACAAGAAAATTAATAAAACAACAAAAAGTAAAACAAAAAATCAAGGAAAATACAATTTAAAACTGGTTAAACACACACAATCAGAAATATAGTTTTCCCTAGCTTTTTTCTTTTTCCTTAGACATTTTTCTCCAGCTTTTTAAAGAAATTCTGAATATACTAATTTCTTGCAATTTGTGGAACATTTCTTGTAAAGCTTCTCATTGTTTTTGTTCCATGTCTTTAAAAGAATTCACATTAATTTGCTTGCAATTCAAAAGTTTAAAAACTATTGCGATGACAAAGCTAATCATAATAATAAACATAATTCTAAAAAGAATTTAATTCTCATTAAATTATATATATATATATATATATATATATATATATATATATA
>NW_024621118.1:0-1701 GCF_008729295.1 Plectropomus leopardus | reverse complement strand
TTTGTTTTATTTTAAAGTCTAAATATTGACAGAAAGATTTTCATTTTCATTGTAAATCCAAACTGGTTCCAAATATCAGTTATCGGTCCCATCAACGACTAATCATCGGTATCTGTATCGAGCCTGAAAAACACAGTATTGGTCGACTCATACGTAACAGTCTGAATGTAACTATTTAGTTTCCACAGTGTATTTTAGACTTATTGTAGGAGCTGAGCTGCAAATTCACTGATTACACTCAAATACACAATCTGGACTACATTTAGGACACATGCATCAACACACACACAGTTATCTCAACAGGAAGAAGAAAAGAGACTAAAATGAGACAGTCATTAAAGGGTTAAACTGTGATTTGTCATTAAAAAAACAGTCAAACGTTCAGAGCTGCATCACAAAACAAACAGCAATCAGACAGAATCGCGACGTCGTGGATCTGATGTTTGACTTTGTTTTCTCTGATGCACAAAAAACCTCATCTTGTATGTAAATTCGCTGCATTTAGGAGGAACGTTGAAAGAGTTAACGCTTCGTAGTTAACGGACCGAAACCTGCAGAGAGACTTTTAGTCCGACTCTAAATTCAGCACACGAGAGCCGCAGCCTGAAGCTCAAATCCCCTGAGTTTCTGAGCTCGACTCCATCAATATGCCGAGACAAGATGAGATTTTAGCTGCTCTCTCACACACACACACACACACACACACACACACACACACACACACACACACACACTCACACACTCTCACTGCAGCGCCACCTTCCAATCAATAACTCCAAAGTGTCAGGTAGCTCCGCAGCACTTCATGACAATCGATCAGTGGCTGATCCGGCCGTTCCTCCGCTCCGCGGCCCCTCAGCCAAAATAAATCGAAGCGATATTATTTTCATATTTGTCTCTCGGGGGAGGAGTTGTTTTAACGCTCACAGCCTCCTCATCTGTAAATATCATCAGTTTACACTCCGGCAGCTCCGCAGACACATTTTTCTGTCCGACACTGCAGCGGAGACGCCACACAGCAGGGCCGTCTCTACGATCGGAGGTCCTCTGCAGGGGGGCTCTGCAGGGGGGGGGCGTCTTTTCGATAAACAAACACTATTTTAAAAATCTAATTCACTCTGGCACCTTTTTTGCCCTAAAAAAACATTTTTGTTAACTTTAATAGTGAACAGTGACGTTAACAATCTGAGCAGCTGTGAGTTTTAAAAACAGTCAGTGTTTCTGTTAAATGTGGAGGAATAAAACTATTATTGTGGATGTTTAGATTCAGGACCTTCTTCTATTATTAAGGACTGTTTGTAATATTCCTGAAAACATGTCCTCCTGAGGGACTGGAAGCCATGTTTTCTTTTAAAAAATATTTTCTACCTTTTCGAAGTAGTTTTTTGTTTAAACCTTTTTAATCTTTTTTTTGTTTGTAAAAGTTTTTTTTTTCTTTAAACATTTTTGGTGATTTTTTTTCAAATGTTTCAGGTTCTTTTAAATAAAACTAAAAAAAAAATTGCATTTTTTTCCTTTTAAACGTTTGGTTTGTTAAAAAAATGACAATATTTTTTCTTTTAATTTTTTTTCTTTTTGTCTCAGTCTTAGTACATTCGTGTAGGTTTTGTGCGGTTGCATCACAGACGTTATTGAAAGTCTTCGCTCAGAGTTTGTCCTCACGCTCTGCTGATCAGACGTCACAGAGACGAGCAGCAGGAC
>NW_024621117.1:0-2020 GCF_008729295.1 Plectropomus leopardus | reverse complement strand
GCAGGTTTTAGTTACAACACGGCCTCAGAGTGAGCTTTTATTTTACATACTGATGTCTGGATTTTTTTATTTTGGCTTACAACAATAAAAAAACAACAGAAAAGTCAGTCGAGTTTCAGCTGAAATGACAGGTGATGTCCCCTCTGTGCTAGTCTGAGGTTGTGTCAGTGTTGGTGTAATGTTGTTGGGATGTTATCGCTCTCTGGCAGCATCAAGCTAATATCCATATCGCCCAGCCCTAATGTTCGGCAGCCTTTTTGATATGACGTGCCATGTTAAATCGTTCTTGCAAATCAGTGTGCCATATTAATATAATGTCAATCCCTCACTCCTCTTCCATAAAAATGTTGTCTATGACTGCCAAACATGGTATGTAAGAGCAATAAATTCCAAACAAGATTCTAATATCAAAGCACTGCCTGACTCATTGTTTAGGGTTATGAAAATGAAAATTGATTTGACTTGAAAATAAGCACAAAAGACACAGAACTATTTATAACAGCAGTGACAGTAAAAGGAGCTGTGTGCGTGTGTGTGTGTGCATGAGTGCGTGCGTGCGTGCATGCGTGCATCCCTTTGTTTCATTCTGTGTCCCACTCTCCAAATTTGGATGTTTTTGCGGGTCCCTGACCACAATGTGGCGGAAGTCTTCTTGAGATGTTTTTTTCCTCAGCAGCAGTTTGTAGAGTTTGGGTGGCAGGGTGGATAATTGATCTGTCGATCTAAACAGGACTGACCAGATCAGTTAAAAGGAGCTGCTGCTGCAGAGGGCGTGAAAGCAAACTTTTAGACCTAGTGTAGTAAGATTCCCTTTCACTACAGCCGGAGTTTTGCTGCTCAGTCTGTGCCCAGAGAATGTGTACAACACAAAACTAAACAATATATTCCAACAGCTCTCTTAATAAACCAGCTGTTACCACAGCGGCGGCCACAAATAAATAAATGTGTGGGAAACTTTGTACTTTCAAAAAAACTCTCCTACATACCTATTGCTGGTATACAATTAGTTAAGCTATGGTGTGCCAATAGTAGCACACATGCCCAAACTTGCTGAGCTCTGCTCTATGTAACAGTAACCTGAACATGGGTTTTGGACTGTTGGCTGGACCAACTAAGCTATTGGAATATGTAATATTACATTTTTTAAAAATTGTGATGAGCATCTTTGACTGTTTTTTGTACATTTTATACATGTAGTTAGCCCTTTTAAATCTGGGCAGAAACATGGGTAGAAGGCAATGAGCTACTAAGGAAGAAATGAAACCGAAAGTAGCAAGAAATTAGTAAAAAGTACTTGAAATTTATTTGAAAGTTAGCAACAAATACCATTAGCAAACCAACTAATATACTAATGATTTTAAATATATTATTATGATAATTACAAATATTGCTCTCCCGATTTTTTACCTTAGCTTTTAAAAAAATAATTTTCTAAATCTATCAGTTTATTTCAATTTGTGGGACATTTCTAGCCAAGTTGCTCATTTCCTTTATTCCCATGTTTTCTAAAGAAATCATATCAATTTGTTAAAGGTTCAAAGGTTTAAGTACATGTGAAAGACTTCAGAATGCAGCCCCAGAAAAGTAATGTCACTCCAGGTCTCACAGGTTTAATATATGAATTGGTAGTGATGAAAATAACCATTAAATACATCCCTAAAATGCATGAAAATTCCATAAACTCTAGTTGTCATCAAAATTAAAAGTGCATAAAGAACTAACAGTGTGTAGTTGTTTTTTCATTTTTCTTTTAATTTATTTTTTTTAATTAGAGGCACAATTTTTGGGCATAGTCATTGTGTTTGCAATAAAATCAGATATTTAGCAGTGAACCAGGGACAGTAAAACCTTTTGTTTGATGAAATTTTCTCACAAGCCTGCAGTGTGGTTGTGTGTAGCTCACTGTGTTAGAACTTACCTGGAATAATGTGTTTTTCTTAATAACTGTTGTTTAGTAAACACACACACACACACCGAGGACAGGCAGGGAGGGCTGTGGGACCTGTGTGTGTGGTGTGAG
>NW_024621116.1:0-2901 GCF_008729295.1 Plectropomus leopardus | reverse complement strand
AAGTAGAAGCCAGAACCAAAGCTTCATATTTTACACTGTTACCACTATTGTAACACCAGACACTGATTTCCTGCATTTGAATAGATTCTCTGATCTTTGACCCTCTGAAAAATGCTGGATACTCAAAACCTTATTTTCCAAAAAGGAAGAAAAGTATGGGACGATTTTCTTTTCATTTGAGAGCCTGATTTAGTTTTGTTCTGCTTGGTGAAATAGCTGGCTTTTTGAGGCCAGAGCTGCTCTGTTGTCTCAGGTCCACCTCACTCTGCTCATTCATCACAGGGAAATTGGATTGTTCTCCATGCCAAGATGCCACAGAGTACAATCAGCCATTAGTTTTTGGTCCAGCAGCTGGATGCCCCTGTGGCAGATTGCTGCAGACTGCCCTGGGAGAGGCCTTTGATTTATCTCCTCTGGGGAACCTGCTGGCTGAGCGGCCGGTCAGTCTCCGGAGATAGCCTACTAATATTTCAGAGCTTTGAGTCTGTATATATCTGTATAATTTAACTTTTTCACTCTGTGGTCACCGGCCACTTTATTAGGGACACTTTGCTATTACTGGGGTTGGACCCCCTTTTGCCTGCAGACCTGCCTCAACAGATTCAACATTGACATGATGGCATCAAGATGCAGATTTGTCGGCCTCATGATGCGAATCTCCCGACTGCATCCGAAAGGTGCTCTACTGGACTGAGATCTGGTGACTGTGGAGGCCACATACACACACATACACACATATATATAAAATATTACACGCTATTATAAATTACATTTATTATTTTTATTATATTTTTCATTATTTTTATTATATTTATTTCCGCTTGTTATATGTTATGTTATTGTTAGCATTACTGTTGCTGTGCACTTCTCCTCCTCTCTCCCTCCATCTCTTTCTCTTTCCCTTTCCCATTTTGTCATCTATTGTAATGAAATTGTTTTTAACGACATCTGTTGCACGTCTGTCTGTCCTGGTGGAGGGATCCCTCCTCAGTCGCTCTTCCTGAGGTTTCTACCATTGTTTCCCTGTTATAGGTTTTTTTGGGGGAGTTTTTCAGTCAGTGTGAGGGTTTAAGGACAGAGGGATGTCGTGTGCTGCAAAGTCCTCTGAGGCAAACTGTGATTTGTGATAATGGGCTTTATAAATTAAACTGACTTGACTTGACTGCAAAAAAAGATGTTGTATAGTGATAGTCACAATCAGCATTGGCTCCCCTGGTGGTCTGTTATGTCCTCTGTTATACATGTTGATAAGAATAATCACGTTGGAAGAAAAATGATTGTGCTGAGTGAAATACTGAGGAGAAGAGCAAGTGATATTAAACCATCCTGCCATTTTATGCAATTTTATTTCATACCATTGGGAGGCTGGGTGGGTTGTATGGTTGTGTTGTTTTGAGAAGAATACTTCTTCTTTTTTTTAAATTATTTATTTTATTTTTCTTTATATTTTATTTTTTCCTAATGTAAAAAAATGAGGGAAATGTGTTTTATATGTTACAACTGATGTGTTATTTTTGAACGTTTTTTTAAAGTTAAAAATACTCAAAAATCTACATGACAGGTTCTCCATCACAGACAACACAAATAAAAAATATTACCTATAATGACTGATATAACTTTTTTCACCCTCATCAGTTTGTTTTCATTTTATAAAAAAACTGCATGCACTTATTATTTTCGATATTTGGCTGCTTCCTGTGAGCCGGGGTAAACTCCAATAATACCGCGTGGCACTTGGAGACACAAAAAAAACGCAGGTTGGATCGAGGAGGGGCCTGCGGGTCAGATTTCCAGAGGAGCGCGACCCCTGACCCGCTGACGGGCGTCCTGTTTGTGCTCAGCCTGCGCGCATGCGCTGATCTACAAACGCAGCACTAGCGCGAGACTACTACAAGAAGCCCATCCGCATGGTGTACAAATCTGCGCTGGAGGAGTAGGCTGTCCGAGTTGTGCCTCCCTACTATCTCAGCATCCTTCCCAGCAATAGGGAAAAAAAGGAGAAGCCAAACAAGCAAAAGTTTTCCTCCGACTCGCGAAAAGAGGAGTCGACATGGAAGAAACGGAGCTGTTTGTGTGAATAAACCAAAAGACTGCCGAAAACACTCCGCACACGGTAAAAGAATGATAACATAGCTGTGTGCTGCTGGTTTTCTGTGTGAGAGGAAAAACCTCAAACTGTGGGGAAAGTTTGAAGGCTGCGGCGGCTATGGCGCGGGACAGCGACGACCCCGGGATGGCCAAAGCCCCAAAAGTCAAACGGCAAAGAAAGAAGAAACCCAAGGAGAACAAAACCAGGACTGTCCACGCAAACATACTGTATGACCACGCTAAAGGAGAGGAAAACCCGAACCGACACTATGCAAACAACAAGATTAAGACGACCAAATACACCGTGCTGTCTTTCCTGCCAAAGAATCTTTTTGAACAGTTTCATCGCTTCGCCAATGTTTACTTTGTCTTCATCGCTTTGCTGAATTTCGTCCCGGTTGTGAATGCCTTTCAGCCGGAACTTGCTCTGGCTCCTGTGGTTTTTATTTTGTCCGTCACTGCCATCAAAGACTTGTGGGAGGACTACAGGAGACACAGGTCGGATAAAGAAATCAATCACATGGACTGTCTGGTCTACGGCAGGTAAGTTGGGCCTCAGCTGCAGCAGCCAGCTGTTTCCAGCTGCTGCACAAACTCTGTGTGCTTTTTCTGCATCAGTGTACAAACTGTCCTCCCCACAATGCATCTCACACACAGACACACCGTGCAAATTGTTACACACTAGTAAACAATCACATTTTCTCCACATTTTTGATGCAAACTGGCCTTCATGCTTGAACTTTAAGTCAAGTATTCATCATAAAACGGGAAAAAATTAACATATAAGGCCTCAGAGTTAAATCTGGCATGAAT
>NW_024621115.1:0-2337 GCF_008729295.1 Plectropomus leopardus | reverse complement strand
AAAGTTGTGAAGAAATTAATACACTGAATTGTGTTAGTTACAATATAAATAGACTTAACCATCCTATTACGAGGAAGAAAATTATGAACCAGTTGAAAAAAAAAATGCTCAATCGCTTTTCTCCAAAAGATCCATTTAAATGTCAATGAACACAAAAAGTGAAGATGGGAATGGGTGGGGCTGGTTTACATCACATCTTGTGAGAATGTGAAAAAAAGGAGTGGCAATTTTATGCCACAAATCACTAGGTCTCCTATCTGAGAGAGTAATTGATGATAAAAATTGGGTGCTATGTTATGGGTGTGGGTTCAGTTGGAGACACTAAAATAACACTTTTAAACATGCTCCAAATGAAGTTGACACTGGTTTCTTCAAAGAAATTTCAGCTCTTTTAACTGCTAACGCCGAGGATTTGATTAAAACAGGAGGAGATATTAACTGTGTAATGAACCAAAGAATTGATAAACGCCAACTTGAACAAGGACCAAAGTTCCAAAAAACAAAAACATTATGTCACATGATAGAGGAGCTTGGACTGGTAGATATACTGTATGGCACCACATACATTCTAGAGAGAGAGATTATACGTTCTTTTCAAAAGTGCATATAAGTTACTCCGGAATTGATTTTTTTCTGTGTATCAAAAAGGGATGCCTATAAAGAGTGCCATATTGAACCTATAGCAATATCACGCCATGGACCAGTGGTAATATTGATAAATTAGGACAAGAATAACAGTTTAAACACTGGAGAATGAATGTCTCACTCCTTAATCCAGAGGTAGTCCAAAATATAAAAAAAAGAATGGGATAACTTTCTTGAACATAATGATGATGGAGAGGTTTCTTTGTCCACTTTATGGGAAACTTTGAAAGTAGTCCTTAGGGGTAAACAAATAGCACTCTCTTCCAAACTAAAATAAGAAGGAATCAGGGAACAGGAAAAATTAGAAAAACTCATACAGAAACTAGAGCAGGAGCACAAAAGGACAAGCAATGATAATAATTTAAAAGCTCTTAATCAATATAGACAATCATTAAATGATCTTTTGACGTATAAAGCAAAGGGTTACGATTTGCCAGCCAGAAATATTATGTATCCGGTAATAGAGCTTGCAGAGCTTGCTTAAAGTTTACTGCTATTCCAGTTACGCAGAGCTGAAGCAAGTCGAATAGTCTCTAAAATGATGGATTGCTCCTAAAACGACAGTGTCTCATCCTAAAGACATAGCAGATGCTTTTCTCTGGGAAAATTAAACTACCTAAATTAACTGAAAGGGAGTCCAAAACAATGCGGGACCCAATCACAAAGGAAGAAACTGAGGAAATTTGAAAAATAACAAAATGCCGGGAATAGACGGGGTCTCACTCCTCTTACAAAGAGTATTTAATTTTGTTCTGAATACAAAAGATCCACCTAAAACATGGTCTGAATCATTAATTATTGTGATTCCCAAAGAGGGAAAAGACCCCACAACCCGTGCCTCATATTGACCAATAAGCTTACTCTGCAGTGATGTTAAAATTCTAAGCACTATAATGGCAAAACGGAAGAAGTGCATCAATAAGATATTCAAACCAGATCATACCGGTTTTATCCCCAGGAGACAGGGAATAAACAACATTAGAAGAACCTTAAATATAATTTTAACTGCAAGACAGAACAATAAGACTTCAATGCTTTTGATAGAGTTGACTGGCTTTACTTGGAACATACGCTTGAAAAAATGGGATTTCACTCAGACTTTGATAGTTGGATAAGAGTGCTTTATTGTGGACCCATATCAAGAGTGAGAGTGAATGGACACACATCTAATGATTTTCGTCTGAAAAGGGGAACCAGACAGGGGTGCCCCTTCTCGCCCTTATGTCAAAGTGGGATAGTATAATCATCAGCAAATGTTACTCATGTACTCAGCCCTGTGTGATTTATGATTTATTTTACTATTTATTATATTGAGTTTGGCTATGTATTTTGTTGTGTGATATGGTCTGCTGTGTCTTATTGCATGACTTATGGTGGTTACTGCATGATTTTTATTACTGCATGTTTGGGACATTTTCTTTTAACCTAAGTTTATGAGAAACAGCTGCTTGCAATTGGACACCACACCCTTCGCATCGAGGATTGGACGGTGCGCAACAGCTCTGTGCTTTTAAGCGACTGACACAGGAAGAGGGGGAGGGGGGAAATAACACAGGAAACAGAGGAGGCACAAACGGAGGACGCACGTGAGCCACAGGAGGAAGACAAGGAGACGGACGGAGCAGTGCGGCGAGAGGACGGCGCCCTGGCAGATTGGTTCAACGCCTACTAATGAGCTAAGTAAAGGAAAGC
>NW_024621114.1:0-1821 GCF_008729295.1 Plectropomus leopardus | reverse complement strand
CACTTGAGCAGTGGCGTGCACGGGGGGGGCTCGTGGCCCAATTGTTGAAAAACACGTGCTAAAGTGCCCTCTTGGTTGGCAAAATACATGAAATTGCCCTCTTGGATGGAAAAAACACTCAACTGCCCTCTTGGGAACCAAAACGTGTGCTAAAGTGCCCTCTTGGATGCCAAAACGCGTGCTAAAGTGCCCCCGGGGAGCCAAAACGCGCACTGAAGTGCCCTCTTAGGACCCAAAACGCGCGCTAAAGTGCCCTCTTGGACGCCAAAACGCGTGCTAAAGTGCCCTCTTGGGAGCCAAAACGCGTGCTAAAGTGTCCTATTGGGTGGCAAAAGCACACACTTAAGTGCCCTCCTGGTTGGCAAAATACACGAAATTGCCCTCTTGGATGGATAAAACACTCAACTGACCTCTTGGGAACCAAAATGCGTGCTAAAGTGCCCCCTGGGAGCCAAAACGCGTGCTCAAGTGCCCTCTTGGACGCCAAAACACGTGCTAAAGTGCCCTCTTCAGTGGCAAGGACACGCTATATGTGCCCTTTTTTTCCTTTTCGCCTCTGCCCTTCAAAAAGTCTGTGCAGGCCACTGCACTTGAGTCTACTTTGGAAAATTATGTAACTACAAAAACATATTTAAAAGCCATTTAATGATAGACTATATAAAGATGGACAACACGCCCCTACTTACCTCATGGATGTGTTAACCCTTTGAAACCTAACCTACTTTTCACAAGTATTTAAACAATTTTAACCTGAGCAAATACGGTCAATTTCATAGAAACGGGAGGAAAACGGCAGAGAATGTCAGTTTCAAGAAATTAGCAAAAGATAAAAAGAAACAGACCAGAAAATTTTCAACTAAATAAATAAATAAAAAGACACAGAGAGAAAAAGACGGGCAGAGAAAATCATAAGAAAAGTATCAAAAGTAGGGAAAAATGCACAGAAAACTATATTTATGAATATTATAGTTTTACATCCTTTTTAATATAAAATAAGAGAAAATATAAGAAAACTTGACAAGAATGTTGCTGCATGATGCCCAACTGCTTTCAGCAACAGTCTCTTAATTTTCTCTGATGATGATCGATGATTGTAACCAACGTGCTCTTTGATTCTAACCCAACATAAACATAATTGTTTTCTAATCAAATCTCTGTTCTCAGCTTAAATGCTGTAATATTTCTTATTCGTCATTTTGTTGGTGCTCCACAGGGAGGATTCGTGGGAACGCTGCGGATCCTTCCAGAATCGGCTCCTTTCTCCATCAGCTCTGACGGGACGATCAGAGTGAGGAACTCCACGGCTCTGGACAGAGAGCGCACCGAGACGATCATGTTCCAGGTAATGTTGAATCTGAGACAAAGATTTGCTTATTTTCAAAGGGTTAAGTCCATCTTTAAAAAGGGTTAAGCTTAGAGCACTTGTAATTATTCCTCCCCTACTTAGATGGTTTATTCTAGATTAGTCCTTCCATGAATAGCGTCTTGTTTATAACCCTAAATGGGACCTTTAACGTGGGACTCTGTCCTCTGGGCAGTAACTAAAAGGCCAAAAGTATTTGACGATAAACAGCAAATACTGAGACACATCAGCAGAGAAACAAAGTGCGAGACGTTCAAAACTTAAGGTCCACTTACTGTCTCCATAGCCTTAAATGTCCCGTTTAGATGTATGGTAGTATTTTTTTTATATGTGTTGGCTTATAAATCAAGTTTGAGGGATTATTTTATCGCTAAGCACTCTTCATATTAAAAGAGTGTGCAAATTAGAGAATAGACAATATTTTACCTAAATGTATTTAGGTTTTAGATTTCTTTCTT
>NW_024621113.1:0-1736 GCF_008729295.1 Plectropomus leopardus | reverse complement strand
TATATATGCATAACACGAAGACAGAGCGAACACAGATTAGCGAGCAGCGTGCAGGAAAATGTTTATGTGTTGCTGGCGGAGCCAAAAAAAAAAATTGTTCTATGAAACACCTGAAAGGTGCAGCTTGGACACATCCTCAGTGATGATCCCAGGGTCTTAAGGTGTTTCGGGTCTCAGATCATCAGACACCCTCACCTGGGCGACCCAGCCGGGGGTGATCAGTCCCCAGCTTGTGTCCAAGCAGAGCGCTACACCATGGATCCCCGCTCTTATTACACAACCACCTTGAAGCTTTTTCTGCAGCTTCAGTGATGTTCTTGGTGGCCTTCCTCTTGCGCAACCCTTGAATGCCACAGAGCCTGAATGCACGATGCAGAGACTGACCTGGAAATCCCCTGCAGCCCACCTCGATTGGTTCACAGTGGGCTCTCCAACCTCTCTCTCTGCAGGTTCCCACCAGCTCCAGGTATTTGGTCCTCTTACGCTCATGGGCCTCCCATATCCAGTCTTCCCAAGGGACTGTGAGTTCCAAGAGCACCACTTGCTTTGAGGAGTCTGATGTTAAGACCACATCTGGCCTGAGAAATGTCCTTGCGATGTGCTCTGGGAACTTGAGCTGCTTTTAGCTGCCAGTCATGAGCTGAGGCTAGCAGCCGAGTTGAGACCTTGCACTTCTCTTGAGTTTTGTCCCCTGCCCTTACAAAGGCGATATTGTGCCTTGCTGGGAGCTGATGTTTACTCAGCTGGATTTCCATGCAGATGATGTCAGCTACTGCCTTCAGTACCTGGTCATGGAGCCATGTATATCTTCCTTCTCCCAGGGCTTCCGGGCAGCAGCTCAAGATGTGCTCCAGGGAACCTCGTGCCAGACACAGTGGGCATGCTGGTGTTTCTGCTAGTCCCCAGCTATGCAGGTTAGATGGGCTTGGGAGGACATCATACACCCACTGGATTAGAAATTTGAATCTTGCTGGTTCTGACTTTCAAATTTCTGTCCAGGTTATCTTTCGGGCAGATGCATGGTCCCAATTGCTCCAAGCTCCTGGCGCATGGCCACTGTCCTGCTGCTATGTTCCTCCTCCACCTCTGCATGGATCCCCTCCTGAACAAGCTGGCGTTTCTCTCTCTCCCTTGGGCTTTGTCGTAGTGAGGTCTTGTATGGCTACCAAGTCCCACACGTCCAACTGCCACAGGGTCTTACAAGGACACTGTGCCTCAGCCTTGCTTTGCATGGTCAACTTCCTCCTTCTGACCTCAATGCCTGCAGAGGAAACTCTGATGTCAGATGAGTCTCTGTAAAGTAGCACCTCCCAGACTCTGGTGACTTTAAATTCCTCTGTCAGGCTGGTGAAAGGAAGTTGCAGCTTATTTGTGTGACCATAAAGAGCAATGCTGCTTAGACTCTTCGGCAGGCCCCGCCACCTCCGAAGGAACTTGCTGATGTTGCGCTCGAAGCCCTCCACAGTGGATATTGGGACTTTGTATATCAACAGTGGCCATAGGAGTCTTGGCAGGATACCATGTTGATATATCCATGCCTTGAACGTCCCAGGTAGGCTGGATTTGTCCACTGTTGATAGCCAGGTGTTCAGTTCCTTCTGGGTTGACTGGACCCCTGCCTTGTCTCTCAGGGTACTGTTGAAAATCTTCCACAGGCTTTTCACAGGCTTCTCCGACACTGATGGAATTAGTAGTTCATTTACCATTTACCTTACAATTTGCAACCTTTTATATAT
>NW_024621112.1:0-2418 GCF_008729295.1 Plectropomus leopardus | reverse complement strand
AATTTAATTGTTATTTATGACATCTATTGCACGTCTGTCTGTCCTGGAAGAGAGATCCCTCCTCAGTTGCTCTTACTGAGGTTTCTAACATTTTTTACCACCGTTACAGGTTTTTTTGGGGGGGAGTTTTTCCTCAGATGATGTGAGAGTCTAAGGACAGAGGGATGCCATATGCTAAAAAGCCCTCTGAGGCAAACTGTGTTTTGTGATAATGGACTTTATAAATAAAATTGCCTTGACCTGACTTGACCTCTGCCTCCATCCTCTGCTATTGTGTGAGTCAGTCAAACATTACATTGATTAATCTCCCTTTCTTTATTTCACATCTTTCAAAATGTGCGTGCAGTTCTCATTTTTTCTTAAATTAAATTAAAGCATAAAAAAAAAACATGTGTAACCCAATAATCTTTCAAGACTAATTATAGGTAGAAGTATGATAATTGGTATCTGATTGTTCAGTTAATTACTAAATAATTTACTTAATTAGATAAAGCTAAATTTACACCATTAAAGTATTTTACTTCATGTATCATGTATTTCCGTCACTCATCTCAACATGTCTGTAACGTGAAAGAAAAAAATTCTGATCAGTTTTGCTGAGACTTAATTTCATATTGTTGTTAGCCCAGAAGCTTGCATTTAAAAGTTACGCATCATGAATATTGTTGTCTGTGTTTCTCCAGTCCAATCTAAGCCATTAGATTTTTGTATTTAATTGGCAACATGCTTTGGTTAACCAAGTCATGGTCTCACACAGAGCCAGAGAAGATGGAGAACATGCAACATGAAGCTGCACCAGGTCACCTGCAGCTGTGGTGGAAAAGAGCAGATTATTATTTTTTCCTGTACCTCCACACTTATCTAATAAAACACATTTTCTGCTGTGATCAGCTGATCCACTCAGATATTAGACCTACTGACATTTCTAAATAAAACTGACTTGACTTTCTGAATCATCTATTGGTTTTTGGGAACAGACCCATGAAGACCATAAACTAAAGACAAAGACAATAAAATGGGCAAAAATCTGATTCAGCATTTAACAATGACTGGATGGTCAATGATGATGTGATGTTAGAGGTTTACAGTACTGCCCTGTGAGCAAATTTGTGTTTTTGTACTTTGTGATAAGAACAAGTTCACCTACAGGTCAGTATAAGTTGATGTGATACTGTGGAAATCAAACTGTTCTCTTTAAAGACAGCTTTTCTAATTTTCACACACACACACTCAGTCTCAAGGGAAAAAAAAGGAAACCCAGTGACCGATTGCTCTGCAGCTCTTCTACACCACATTACAAATCAGCTTGTTTCCTCTACCCCAAAGCTAAATATGAAACATGCCATTCATTTCAATTGTGACCTAGAAATCCTCATAAACTCATCTTCATATTCATTAGCCGCGCTCATTCTAGCTAAGATCTTGTATTCTGCATTTGCATTCATTTCTCCTTCTCTGAACTCTCCTTCTATCCTCTCCTCACCCTTCCTGTTTCCCCCCCACTGGAAAGAGTTAGTTTAGTCAGGGCGACATGCCTTTGGCACTGCTTGAAAATCAGGTTTCCCATTAAGCCTCGGAAAGTTGAATCTGGGGGCAGGATTCGTGTGTATGTGTGGCGATGGACTTTATATTTTGGAGATTCTCGACAGAGAGAACCAGTTTACTGCCAGTTGCCCCTGAACAGTGGTTTAACATATTGCTACTAGTCAAACATGAAGCACTCATGTCTCAGATAATTAAATGTATAAGAACAAACACATTTGCTGTTTTTAGTGTCTGTGTATGACTACATTTGGCAGAAAGTGCTGTGACTGTGGCTGACAGGGGCAAATACACTGCAACTCAAGAAAACAAATGCAAATAGACAAAACCCAAGCAAAAAAATAAAATAAAACTAAAACAATCAATTTGAAAACGTGCAGCATTTGAAAATGCTCTGCAAGTCAATCAACACATCAAGAAAATGTGCTACACTAAATCACAAGTGTTTCCAGAGGACACTTAATTCATCTATTTTAGTTTGTCTTTTAATTTATCTTTTACTTTATTCTTTTATTCTGTCTTGATCATGTATAATTTTATTATTAGCACTATTATTTCTGTGTTTACTGCTAATATTCTTTGAATTGTATTATCTCTTATTAGTATGAGTTGTTATTGTTATTTTTGGCATTGTTGTCTGGCTCTTATGGTTATGTTACCTCTGGAAGAAACCCTTCTTGCTTCTGCTTTGCCTTTGTTCTATTGTCACAGGCATTACATAAATAATGGCTGCCAAAAAAAGGGCTTCCAGATGTGTGCTTTACTATTGTGTCCTTTTTTTATTGTCCTCTAGAAGCAATTACATTGTGTTGTGATGTCTTGCTGTCCCTTTTCTTAATGTGTTGTGTTGGATTTTAGCACATTTCCTTTAATGCA
>NW_024621111.1:0-1810 GCF_008729295.1 Plectropomus leopardus | reverse complement strand
TTTAAAAACGTGAGTGAACATTAAACAGTTTTAAAAACGTGAGTGAAGCGGGTTAAATGGGTTAAAAGATGCCGGTTTCCAATCATAAAAAATCATCTCTGTGTGTATTTTCGGTGGAAGAGAATAATCGAAGGCGTGGGTGCGGCAGGAAAAGAAACGTCACAGATTTAACAGAAACAGGAGACGATCAGAAACCTGCAGGTCGTCTTTGCTAAACTGGTTTCGGTTCCTGGTAGAGCAGAAAGTTTCGGATTAACTGCTTACAGCCGGCCAATCGCGGCCCGCCATCAAACCGTAAATCGATTACGTGACCTGCGTCCTTTCCACGGTCCCTGTCGGCATGTCCGATGGTCGTCTGGAGGTTTTTCGGGGCAGGCCGGATGTTTGGGGAGTACCCGCTCGTCTGATCCTGCAGAGGACGAAGGTGATTTGGGGAATCGGGTTAAATGAGGAAACCTGCTGAGGGATTAAGCTGCTCAGTGACTTAACGTTGTTCCACCGCGGCCACAAAAATACTCCGACGTCAGACGGTTTGACCTGAGGCTCAGGACGCAGCAACGGTGGACACAAAGACACTTTCAGCCTCTTTTAGCTTCTCCTCACAGAATTTTTTTATAACCTTTGACGTTTTTAATAATAAACTTTTCAGAGCGTGTGTGATTTTGGCGCCCGCTCGTCCTTTGCATTTCCTGTGCTGCTGACAAACTTTCAAAATAAGACGCAGCTGAGGTCTCCAGACGCGTCCAAACGTTTGCTCTCGGCATCACTCTTGTTTGTTTATTCTCGCCGCTCTGTCGAAGAACGCCCTTACATGCAGCCGCGTGCTCTTCTTCTGTGGTGTCATTACAAAGTTACACCGCCATCTACTGGCCTGGCGGTGTGACTTAACTGCAGACTGCAGCGTTTTCATTTGTTTTTTGTTGATCCGTGTACATGAGGATTGTTTTCACATTGTTATCATATGAATGCAGATTTTTTTTTTAAATGCAAAGGAAAGACTTTTCCGTTTTTAGTCGGGCCGCTCTCGTCTAATCGTGGCCTCAGTGACCTTCACAGCTGAGGAGGCAGATCAGAAAAATGCAGAATAATAAAGTCTGTCGGTCATTTCGATGGTTTTCCAAAGAGCTTTTTGTCTGTTTCATTTGGGGCTTCGGATCAGAAAATGCTCACGTGCATTGTTTTTTGGAGGATAATGATTTTCATATTTTGGCGCTTTGCTGCGTGTCTGCGGTTATTTCAGGACATTAAACGCAGACAGAGACGCTGTCCTCTGTGAATCGGGGGACGTGTCTGAGCAGGTGAAGAGGCGGCGGCTCTCCTTGTTGTCAGTTTTTCGGCAGTGACCCGAGGCGGCGGGAGCGTTCGCCCTCCTCCTGTTTCAGTTTGGAGAGGAAACACGGGAGGCTGAGGGGGATCACTCCGACACGATTAGGAAGGAAATCCGGCAGTAATCCAGCAATCCCGTCTGATTTAAAACCATTAACCTGATCGTCCTGCAGCCGAGGAAACACGGAGGAGGCGCCTCTCCCCTCGATTCACCTCCTCTGCCGGAGGAGCAGGAGGAGTTTCCTAAAGAGAGGAAAATATTATCATATATAATCTATTATGAAGTAGGAAAAATATATTTTATAGAAAATACATAAATAAATTACACTTGTGAGCATCAGTCTGTATCTGAACATCAGGTGAACCCGTACTGCTCGTCTCAGGGCCAATATTTTAACGTCAATATTGTTTTTATTTTATTTATTTATTTATTTATCATTATTATCATTTTTTGTTGCTAAGTAATTTTCCTTTAACATTTTAC
>NW_024621110.1:0-1014 GCF_008729295.1 Plectropomus leopardus | reverse complement strand
GTGTGTGTGTGTGTGTGTGTGTGTGTGTGTGTGTGTGTGTCGGACCCGCGCGCACCTTGGCGTAGCAGCAGCTGATGAGCAGCAGCGGCAGCAGGAAGCCCAGCAGCAGGACGCACACCTTGTAGGAGACTCGGGCCGCTCCGGACCACTCCTCCCAGCAGAAGGTGCTGTTGGGGGCGCTGGGGTGGCTGGTGAGGACCTGGTGCTGCGCCACCGGCACCGAGACCACCAGAGACAGAGTCCAGATTACGCACACCGCGGCCAGCGCGTTCCTGCGGCTGCGCACGTACGGCGGTTTGTTTGAGCGCACAACGACGACGTAGCGGTCCGCGGACATGGCCACGAGCGTGAAGATGCTCACGAGCATGCTGACGGTGTAGAAGTAGTGCGCAAAGGTGCAGAGGAAGGCTCCAAACACCCACTGCGGCAGCGAATAGATGGTGGCCTGGAAGGGGACGCAGAAAAGGAGGAAGAGGAGGTCCGCCGCGCTCAGGTTCACCATGAAGATGTTGGTGGGGCTGCCGGGCCGCCGCCCCCCTGCCCCCCCGCCGGCCCTCACCCTGCAGATCACCACCATCACCAGGCAGTTCCCCACCAACCCCACCACGAAAATCAGGCCGAACACCACCGGCACGACCACCGCCTCCGCTCCGGACGCGCCGCCCGCAGACCGCTCCGGGTCCGGGTCCGGCGGAGTCCAGCCGGAGGAGCCGTTTCCCGGCGGCAGCATGTCGGAGCACCGGGGGGAACGGCTGGAGGTCAGAGCGCGGGGTGCGCGCGGACCGGCTCCGTGATCCGGCTCACACGAGCCCACCGAAGGAGTGCTGGAGACACTGCACGCGCAGGACACGGGGACCCGCTTCCTGACAGCGCATTTCAAAGTAAAATCACTTTAATGACCGTCAGCAGCTCTGTCAGACTCCGCAATTAGTCATGAAAAAAAAAACTGAGCATCACTGATTATAAATTATTATAAAAACACATCAGGATCAATAATCAGTCTGATGAGTTTAA
>NW_024621109.1:0-1308 GCF_008729295.1 Plectropomus leopardus | reverse complement strand
GTGTGTGTGTGTGTGTGTGTGTGTGTGTGTGTGTGTGTGGAGGCTGATGCATACTGCTCACATGTGAACCCATGTGACCACGGCTGAAAGAGAAAGAGAGGGAGGGGGGGGGACCAACCATTCACCTCATCCGACAACGTAGACGAGATGTTTGCATTGTGTTTGTTCTCTTTGTTCCCAGTTGTTTATATTTGCATTCATGTGTTTGCCCCTCGCTACCCTGAAAAATCAAAGCACATTGTGCCGCACGTGTTTTTTAAAGCCTTTGCATTTACTGTTGCAGTGTAGGCGTTCAAACAAAATTAGAGGATCGCTTGAATACAAAAAGCTCACTTGACTACATAATGGTGTGTGTGAGTTGGATACAGTAATATTGTGAGCAGTGTGAGTGTGTGTGGAGTCCACGGGCAAATTTTAGGTGACTCAGTGTGATAGTGACTGCAATTAGCTCAATTAGCAACTGTTTGGTACATTTTAAATGCTTTTCATTTTTCTTTTTTTGTTGATAATTTTGGCTGTGTTCATGCATATGGCATACATTTTTGGCAAGATTGTGTATTTTTGTTTAATCTGTGAATTTCCAGCTCAGCTGCTGCAATAAGTCTAAAATACACTGTGGAAACTAAATTGTTACATTCAGACTGTTAAGTGCAAAAATTGCAACGCTGAAACCCATTTAAACTGCAATTTTTGATCCCACAGCCATCAAAGCATAAAAACACGCATTATATTATTTCTGGGTGTCATTCTGGGCTTTTGGTATTTTCCACATGACATAATTTTTACCATATTTGGCATATGGAGAAAATACATGCTATTTTCACTAGGTGCACTGTCACAATCAGTGTTGCTGCAAGTCAGTGACATATCCCAGGCTCTACTTTGCATGTAGTATGTTATATTGTTTTTTTTCATCCAAAAACAGCATCCAAAGTGGCATCATGACAAAAACCTGGCATTTAACTGGTTACATTTCTGAAAATGAATGAATATTTGATATTTATGATTAGAACTGATGTTGGTTAAAAATAAATAAGCAGAAAATAATATTAATGTATAATATTTTTAAGCTTGACTTTGAAAAGTGCATTTTGTGCACAGAGCTAAATGAGTGTTTTTAATATTAGGGGTTAAAAAACATAATTAACTGAGGTCCTGAAAAAGTGATTATTTCCATCTTTTCTCATCTATCTTGTCTTCTGTCGCCTCTCTAACTCTGCCTCCCTCTCATCTCGCTCCTCATTTCTTATCGCGGCTGAGAGGAGGCAGACAGGGATGGATGACTGAGGAAATTGAATTCGTCTTATC
>NW_024621108.1:0-2034 GCF_008729295.1 Plectropomus leopardus | reverse complement strand
CACACACACACACACACACACACACACACACACACACACACACACACGCTCCGAACCTCTGCAAGCCAGCTAAAGCAACATTTGATTTGAAGTGATGGAAATGGAGGAACGCGAGCTTGTAATCCTGTAAGGGTAACTCCAGCGCGTTTGAAATGGGTCCCAGTGGCGTTGCGGCGCTGGCTCCGGGGCATTGGTAAATGAATCTGTCTGCAGTCACACAGCCAAATGAACATGGGGAGCTAAGTAAGAGAGCGGCGGGTGCGGCAGTTCATTTATGAAATGTATTAGGATTTATGAGGCAATGAAGTGTAAAGGTGCTTTATTGCTCCCCCACCGCCGTCAGTCCGCCAAGACGGAAAGCAGAAATGACACTCTAAATGTTTCTGCTCCTGTTTTTCTTTCCTCTTCTCTAATGGCAGGAAACTGGCATAATGAATCATATTCTGGAGTCAGTTTTTGAAATTCCTCATATTATTTATTTTCTCCTTTTTATTCGGGAAAGATCTATTTCTGGACTTTTTGTTTAGCCTGTATCTATGCCGTGTTGTTAATGGAAAATCTACAGACATAGTGTTGAGGTCGCGCTTCCCCTCAGATCAAAAACACCTGATGCAGAGATTTTCCCGATATACGTCTAAAAGCCAACATTAACATGCTACACTGTGACTCCTGGCTGAACCAATCCCGAGAGCCGACCAGGTGTGGAAAGAAAGAAAACAGCGCTGATCTCCACAAGCCATGTCAGGCAGAAGGAATAAGACCATCTTGTGTGTGTGTGTGTGTGTGTGTGTGTGTGTGTGTGTGTGTGTGTGTGTGTGTGTTTACGCATGTGTGTGTGTGTGTGTGTGCGCGCGCGCCGTGGGACCGAAATGTGAAGAGTGGTTTTGCTGGTTCAGTGCTTCCTGGTTGAGATCAAAATCATCTCAAACTGGTGTGAATGAGGTCTCCGAGGAGGGTAATGGAGAAAAAGGCCAGCTTGGCGGTTGGTGGTAGATTGTGTGTGTCCATGTCTGTGTGTGTGTGTGTGTGTGTGTGTGTGTGTGTGTGTGTGTGTGTGTGTAGATACACTACATGGATCTCAACAAGATTTCAGTGATATGAATCTCGTCCATCTTTTTTAAATTATTTTGCTTACTTATGACTAAATATGCATTGCATTTTTTGTCACATTTTGTTATTTCTTAATAAAGAGGCAATTTTTGTGCTTTGCTCGAACGTAATAAACAATCTTGAAGTACGCTTGGCCTGAGGAGACAACCACAGGGGCATGGAAGTCCAACAAGTAACCTGCAAAAATAATTGTTGAGGTTTAATTTATTTGATCTGTATCTGAATTTAAGAAAAAATCCTTCACTGTTGCTCCTACTTACAAACTTCTCAATAAAAAGTGAATAAAAGCTATTTATTGAATTTCCTATGACTAAGACTATCTGCTTGAGAGTTGCAGAGAGCTACTGAGGTCTAAGTTAAGGGAAGTGGATTCAGAAAAACATCCTTGATGTCTGCAGTAAAGAGGCAGAGGTGAGCACACATCTTATGAGACTTATTTTGGAAGGATTTTATAAAATATAATTAGTCATGATGAGTAATACTTTAGGTTAAGCTCTATATACAGACAGGATAGTTTTAGCCCATTATATATATATATGAGTTGAACATTTTATTCGATGTTAAAGCACTTCACAGGTGCAAACAACACAATGTATAAAAGTAAAATACTTGAATCCAGTGGAATAAACCAAGTCATGCTAGCTTCTTAGTGAGGCGGCAGAATAATGCTCCAAAGTTTTGATCATTTTTGGCAATGACAAACTGGCATGGTCATTTCACAAGGGTCCCTTGACCTCTGACCTTAAGACATCTGAATGAAATTGGGTTCTATGGGTACTCATGAGTCTCCCTTTTACAGGCACGCCTACTGGTAAAAAAAAAATACTTAACCTTGTTAATATGGTCTTGAAAACAGTTTTGCAATGCAAAATAATGGAATTTTAAACAAGTGATTAAAACATGCAATTAATCACAATTACCTAT
>NW_024621107.1:0-1205 GCF_008729295.1 Plectropomus leopardus | reverse complement strand
AATCAGCTGTTAGACTGAAATCAGCTGTTAAATCAGCTGTTAGACTGAATTTAGCTGTTAGAATCAGCTGTTAGACTGAAATCAGCTGTTAAATCAGCTGTTAGACNTAGACTGAAATCAGCTGTTAGAATCAGCTACTAGACTGAAATCAGCTGTTAGACTGAAATCAGCTGTTAAATCAGCTGTTAGACTGAATTTAGCTGTTAGAATCAGCTGTTAGACTGAAATCAGCTGTTAAATCAGCTGTTAGACTGAATTTAGCTGTTAGAATCAGCTGTTAGACTGAAATCAGCTGTTAGAATCAGCTGTTAGACTGAAATCAGCTGTTAGACTGAAATCAGCTGTTAAATCAGCTGTTAGACTGAAATCAGCTGTTAGACTTAAATCAGCTGTTAGACAAAATAAAACTCAGTGGAAGAATTTAAAGACAATTTCAGTCCCGGAGATTGGTTATTATGATGTAATAACAGTTGATACTCATTTATCGTGTGTCTGTCTCTTTGTCTCTTTGTCTGTCTCTCTGTTTCTGTCTGTCTCTGTGTCTGTTTCTCTGTCCCTGTCCCTGTCACTGTCTGTCTCCCTTTCTCTGTCTGTCTCTGTGTCCGCGTCTTTGTGTCTGTCTCTCTGTCTCTGTCTGTCTCTGTGTCCGTGTCTCTGTGTCTGTCTCTCTGTCTCTGTCTGTCTCTGTGTCTGTCTCTCTGTGTCTGTCTCTCTGTCTGTGTCTGTCTCTGTGTCTGTCTCTCTGTCTCTATCTGTCTCTGTGTCCATGTCTCTGTGTCTGTCTCTCTGTCTCTGTCTGTCTCTGTGTCTGTCTCTCTGTCTCTATCTGTCTCTGTGTCCATGTCTCTGTGTCTGTCTCTGTCTGTCTCTGTGGTCTCTATGTCTGTCTCTCTGTCTCTGTGTCTGTCTCTCTGTCTCTGTCTGTCTCTGTGTCTGTCTCTCTGTCTCTGTCTGTCTCTGTGTCTGTCTCTCTGCAGCCCTCTGATGCTCAATGACTCAAGCTCCGCCCACTCCATGCCTAAGTACGCGCGGCCGTTCTCACTGGAGCACATGCAGGTAACCTGACTCACCTGAGACCAACTCACCTGACAGAGACCAGTCTTTGGTCCTGAGGAGTATCTGGATGTCCCCTGTCCTCCAGGGTTTCTGATCTAACCCCCGACGTGTTTAATGTCAGTCTCAGTGCAGTCTGTGTCTGTGTGTGT
>NW_024621106.1:0-2981 GCF_008729295.1 Plectropomus leopardus | reverse complement strand
GCAATTTCTCCGTTCTGTGGCTCATAATTCATGCTTTGCTGAAATAGGTTGAAAGGGCATATACTACATAGTTTTATAGTACATTCAGTTTCATAAGGCCTGGATCTTTACCCTCAAATCTCACCAGGGGCAGTGAGCAAAGACCAGTACAACTGAATATCTTGTACGTTTAATAGAGATGAGAAGATAGATATCATTTTGAGTTGGAGTACAGACACTATGGTATCAAATCTGGCAGCCTCATTAGGCAGATTTCCATTAACCCTCAAATCAAGCAATTTAAAATTGCAAATGAGAAATAAGTCTAATGAAAACATGTAATTTAAGACAAAAACAAAAAAGTTTTTACACTCACATGAGGTGGTATTTCAGAAAATTTGAAAAAGCCATGTTTCCCAAAACTGCAATAGAAACCCTTTTTGCTTTTATAGGTCACATGATACTTTGGCTATGTGCTTGTCAGTAGGAACTGGCTCCCTCATGATGCAGCAGGCACTACAGGAGTACAGGGTATTATGGCATCACATAAGCCTTCAAAAGTTCAGCGGATCATCTGAAAGTTTTGAATCCACAATTCCTCTGTGAAATTGTAGACTATCACCTCCCAGAAATCCCTCATATGTGGCCGCTCCCACATAAAAGTGGCTTGCCTTCCAATTATCGCTCTATAAGGCAAAAAGTAGAAGGAGGTAGAAGGTAGATTTATTGGTCATTTTTGTAAACAAAGTTTAAAAAATGAAATTTCATTTGTCCTTGATCCTGCTACATCTTTGGAGTTGAAGGATGAGTTGATTAAAATCAGCAGCTATTATGATAATTCCATCAAGTTGCTTTGGCGTGTTGCTGCTGATGGCATCATTCAATTCCTGCAGTGCATTTTTTGAATTTTCATCAGAGTCCATAACACGCCTACATGGCTTTCGATTGAAGAGGAGAGGAGAGGAGAGGGAAAGGAGAAGTTGCAGAACATCACTCAGTGGAAACGCAGTCTGATTAAGCATCCATTGGAAATGTCTGTATCCCACTTCGTAACCGACAGGACTTAAAGGATATGCCGCAAAAAGCTCCGGTGCCAGACATCACAGGGAGCCCGACAGAGGCCCTATGTCCATGCCTCAACAGCTCAGAGCCAAGTCCGATCTAAGGAGACCCTACCGAGGATCAGGGGTACTCTAAGGTACTGGCATTACCCAACAATACTTGATGAGATTGGGATCTGGGAAAATTGGCGGCCATGTCAATGTGTCAATGCTTGAAGCTTTTTGTCACACTCAGCAGTTTTTGCAGTTTAGCATGATGAGTTGTCCTGCTGGGGGGGGGTCACTGCACTGTTGATTTTCTTGGTTTGTAATGGTGTTTGGGTAGGTGGGGCATGTTAACTGGCATCCACAAGTATGAATTCCCAGCAGAACATTACACTGTATCAAGGTGATCAATATCAATCATTTTACCTGTCAGTGGTTTTGATGTTTTGGCTGATTGGTGTATTGCCACAATGCACCTAATTACTGTAACTGTTCAACCTCCAAGAATAGAAAATCAATACATGGTGCCAGATGTTTATATTCTGACGGGCCGCTGTAAATGGATCAATGTGTGGGAATCCCTGCAATTTACAGTGTAAGAAAGAAAAAATCTGTAAGTTAGCATCTCAAAGTTCCAGGACTGAGCTCTTTGAGCTCTTTATTTGCCCCCTCTGTACCACAGTGTACGCGTTGCATCCATCTCTTATCTGGGCGCCATAAGCGGTGATGGAGTAGCGTGAGGTGGCATCTGCCTCTGTATTGATGCTCCTGCAGAGCCTGTGTTTACGGTATGGGGTCAGGTCAGGGTGAGGCACCTGTCACCTACAGCCATTAAACTCATCTTTCTCTTCTTGTTTATCACCAAATGCTGCTGCGCTCTGCCGCCGCTCAGACAAACAGCACAGAGATGGTAACTTACTCCAAATGTCAGCGATAATGAATAGTGTCAAAGCATGATTTACTCCTGGAAAACGGTGTGTAGGGAACACGGGCAGGAACACATGAGCTAATGGTACCACTGTAGTCCTTGTTGTTCTTGTGGGAGGGAGAGGTGGCAGGAGGAAGGGTGGGGGGTGGGGGGCTGGTATGGGGCCAAAATCACACATGAAAGAGACACCATTTCTCCCTGTGGTTCACTATCACAGAGGATCTGAACACTTCCAAGGGACCATCCTTCATGTGCCATGACGGTTATCACTGATGGCAGCTTCGTAGCATCAGGCTACATGTTTTTGAACCCCTCCAAGCTGTGTTTGTTTGATCATCTTCCGATTTTGATTCCTGATCGCCATGTCCAAAGATAATGATGTGTGTGTAGGTGTTTGTTCGTGTGTGCCTCACAATGCAGCTTAAATAGATAATCAGGGTACTGCTTCCTGCTAGAGTGCTTGGGAGCTTTACTTAGTCGCATGGTAACTGCTAATTAAATGAAAATGTCAAACGTGTACGTGTGTCTGCGTTTGTACGGGCGTGTGCATTTTGCTCAGTGCCTTTGACCCACGCTGGCGATGTCCTCTCATCATCAGGATGGAAAGATTGTACAAACACCAACAGGTTTCATACTGGGCTTCAAGGAATCATATGAGAAGAGCTTTGAAAACTAATTCAAAAAGCTGCACAAGAGTGACAGCACTTATTTGTGAAGGTCTGACCTCTAACAAAGTAAAGTAAATCAAGTCCTGCTTCGCTACAGAGCAGTGTCAGTACAAAAAGAAAAGCTGTTTTTCTTCAGCAAACACGCTGCTCTATTTAAATCATCTTGAGTGGGAAGTATTTCCCTGAGAGTGGTATGCCATTTATAATTTCTTTGAGTCTGAATATTCTTTTACTAGAATCGACTTAAAGGTAAATTACGGTTTAATAAACCATAGCTTTATGTTTGCATTACCCATTTGTAAGTCACAAACCACACTACGGCTGCACAACTTGATTTTGCCACCACAACAAATCTTTATT
>NW_024621105.1:0-1463 GCF_008729295.1 Plectropomus leopardus | reverse complement strand
GAATGACAGGTTAAAGGCACACGACCAGCCGACATGTTCAGACAGCGTTTCACAGCTGAGAGAAGAGACGAAGGTGAAGTTATTAATCGTCTGACTGACACAAAAAAAACCCCGAAACAATAATTTGACCGACTTACAAAACTCCTCGGCATGTTTGCACATGTTTAAAACAGGGCCCAAAAGATCCTAAAACACAGACTAACTGCCAAAGTGGATGTTTTAATCTGTTACAGAGTGACGACAGGATGCACGAAAAGTTCACCATCACCACACGTTTGGGTTTACCCAAGATTCAAGATTCAAGATTCAAGATTCAAGATTCAGATTTATTCGTTGTAAATGAATAAATACCCCAACAACATGACAGCTCCCCAAATGTTTAACTTTTCAGTCTGTATCGCCCCCTGGTGTCTGACTGCTGTATACATCATAAAGCCCGCCCCTCGATGTCAGTAAATGGGACATAGGCCAAACTAAAAACTCAAAGTTCACCCCAAATAAATGTTTCCAAACGATGGTTTCTGTCACTGAAGGTAGTTCTCATCACTCTGATGTTTGTCCAAGTGTTTGTTTTTATAAGTTTGGTTTTAATGAGTAATTAAATCAAACAAAAAGAGGGCTTATCCGCCATGATTGACAGCTGCGACAGCCAATCCATGCGCTCGCATTCATACAATACACTTTATTGTCCAGATAATGCCTCCACACTGACAAGAATAATCACACCATGACATTAGAAACACAACAGCCTGGACAAAAACACCAGACATGCAACTGCACAGTTACACTTAATACAAATTGTGCACACGACACCTGTTGCACACGCCCAGTTAAAAAAAAAAATGAAAAAAAATGTATTGCACTCACCCAGTAATACAAACACCATGAGACTTTATAACACACAGTTCTCAGACAGCATTATTATTCAGTGGAGCTGCTCGTGATTGGTGGGACGGGTGTGTGTCTGATGCAAATTAAAAAAATGCACTGCAGGAACTGAACGATGTCATCAGCAAAAGAAAAAAAACTTTGTTCAAACTTTTTTCGTAATGTCCTCCCGATCGTCATACACCTTTTGTCCTCTGCAGTCATTCTGACCCCGCCCTGTTTTGACTGTTATTTAAAGCATATTGTAGAAATTGTCAACCAATTCTGTGTTACACCTTTAGTCTTACTTCAGTTTCACCCATTAACACATTTTTCCCTTCGTTTTGGAATTTAGGGCCAACAGACCATAAGTATGAAAACATATTTTGACTGCAAAAGATTTAATTTGGGGTCAGAATGGGTTTAAAAAATGACTCATAAATCTACCTTGTACCTTCTAGCTTCATGAGTCGCTCTTACTCTGGCCTCCAAAAACTCAGCTCTCACAGAGACACAAACCAGGTGATCCAACCTCAAACTTAACCCAAATATCCCAAAGTCCTGTTTCTGAATTGATAATAAAACCAGTTACAATC
>NW_024621104.1:0-1302 GCF_008729295.1 Plectropomus leopardus | reverse complement strand
CTGACTCTCAGCGACGCAGAGCCGGCTGACTGAAACGTGTCGTCCTGGCCAAAGTCAAGTCAATTTTATCTATAAAGCTCATTATAAAAAAAAAAAACACAGTCTGCCTCAGAGGGCTTTACAGCGTACGACATCGCTCTGTCCTTAGACCCTCACACTGTCTAAGGACAAACCCCTGTAACGAGGAAAAATCGTAGAAACCTCATGAAGAGCGATTGAGGAGGGATACAATTATATTACGATAATGAGCAGAAGAAGAGGAGGAGAAGAGGAGAAGAAGAGGAGGAGAAGAGGAGAAGAAGAGGAGGAGAGGAAGCAGCAGATGTGTCCTCTCGTGGGACTCTGAGTCAGATAATGAAAATAAAAATTAACTAATGTCACTGATGATGGCGTCTGATACCAAAGGAAGTTTTTTCGTGTTTTCCGTTCGCCTTCATACTCCACATGCAGTGAATCAGCTGATCTCGTGTTGCTCAGTATCTGTAGAGCCGCTCATATTGAAAGGATGTGTATATAAACTCCTCCTCCTCTTCCTTTCTCTCTTTTCTATCACCGCTCTCTGGCCTTTATACTTAAGTCATATTTGCTGATTAGTGACCCTCGGTTCTTCATTTAGCGCTTATCCTTTTCTGGAGCACAAGTTTCTTCGGGTTTTAGTTGGACTGATGCGCTGAGCTCCTTTTCCTTCTCTTGCTCCTCCATCTGAAAACGCTCATGTCTGTTTACTGCATTACGCTAACTCCGCTGTGGTCTTGGTTTTGCCACTGCTGTGGTCCTGCCTGAAGCTATACCTGTGGGTCCTGGTTACGCGAATGCCGTAATCGTGCTTGGCGCAACCCTCTACTGCCCTTTTTATGGAGCACCAGCTGACACGGACACGAACTCGTAGCACCAGCTGACACGGAATCCACTAGCTGACACGTAGTCAGAGCTTGCTGATGCGTGCACTGCTTGGTGCTGATAAGCCCCGCCCCTCCAGGTGAAACAACACTTTAAAAAAGTCCCCCTCCTCGTACCTGTGTGGGCGTGGCCAGATGGGGCGTGGCTCCATCATCCGGTTGGCCCCTCCTCCTGTAGTGCTGGTAACCAAGGTAACCGCCCCCTGTTACTAACAGCAGGGGGAGGGGGCGGGGGCGGGGCAACAGCCCACGACCTGCAGAGCGAGAGAGAGCTGATTGGTATAAAAGATCTGAGACACAACTCTTCTAGTTACACTGGACAGAAAAGACAGACAGACAGGTGTACAGACAGGTAAACAGACAGTTGTACAGGTGTACAGACAGGTATACAGACAGGTGTACA
>NW_024621103.1:0-1626 GCF_008729295.1 Plectropomus leopardus | reverse complement strand
AAATGCAATTTAAATCTGCTTTACCCACAGACATTTATTTTCCTTTACAGGGTCGCAAAGGGCTGAAGCCAATCCCAGCTGACGAGTGGGGACGGGCAGGGTACACCGCGAACATGCTGCCAGTCAGGGATGACACAGAAAGAAACCGAAACACTCAGAAAAAAACCAAGTTCAAACTGAAAAAACAAGCCTCTCAGAAGGGCATAAATTGGCCTGAAGATTCAATACATGAACCTTCTTGTCCTGAAGTGCGAATTGTTCCACCGCGCCACCCCAGCATCAAAATACCCAAGCTGAATTTTGAATAGATTTGTGAAACAAAACAATGCTGTAAGATATCTTAATCCTTTTTTTAAAAAAATTCTACTTGTTGTGCAGCCACAGAAAACATATTGCTGTGTATTTCACTGTTTTATAAAGCTTCGGTAAAGATTAAGGCCTATTAAATGTCTATAATGTCTACAGAGTACAATATGTGTCATACCTACAATGTGCATAAGAAGTTATTGGACAAAGATCATAAATTGGAAATGATGCAAGCAGAATTTTCTACTTGGCTAATTAGCGGTCACAAATCTCTAAGTATGTAGTTTTAAAGAATAAATGTGTTAAATAAACTAGTTGTTGTACACAAGGCCTGAGTAAGCAGTAGCTCACTTCAATAACAACATAATAAATGTTTGACCGATCTTCCATATATTTAAACCACCCACACGCCCAAAGAGAGGGGCGGTAATGGATCTTAAATGCCAGTTATCACCTGCCATTAATCAGATGAAGAAGACTGAGCAGCCAACGTGTCAAAAATTAGGTTATTTATGGTATATTCATCACTGCATTGCAATATGTTTTTTGCCAATTCAATATCGATTCATAAAATCCTGAAATCGATTATTTCCGTTATAATGACGCCCTGCTCCGTTGGGAGCAGTGTGAGTGCCAGCGGAGTGTGATTAGTAGTGTTGCATAGTAATATTTAAATTAATTTTCTATGGCAGGCAGGGCTTTTCTTGCCTTGTAACTGACTCGAAACTGCATTCTCCGATGTTTGGCCGCTGACTCCTTATATTTTTCTGTATGTGGAACCACAATCCAAAAAGTTTGGTCATCCTTGTTGTAATCCTTCACATTTCAGTCCTGGCTGATTTGGCGACACCCTCGGCTACTGCTGGAAATACCAAGTGTGGTTAAACACAGCAGCAAACACTCGCTGAGCAACTGCTTAGTCAGAACTACAACAGAAGAGCCGCTGCAGCAAAAATAGACCCGGAGCAGAGAAATAGCAGAGCAGAGAAAAGAGTCTCTGCTCTCACGTCCAGCGGACATCAGCAGAGACAGCAGATTGTTTTCAGCAGCCTTGAAAAAGCCAAATATGATGCATCCACATGTGGTGGATAAGTTTGGGTCGGAGGGTCTTTGAAAGAGTCTGTGGATGAGATTGCTACAGAACATTTTCTTCACACTCTTTTCTCCGTCGCCTGTGTTATCCACATCTGTGTGTACGATTTATTCTGTTTAATAAAGCCGCATCACTGTGGCGCTTTGTGCACGGGCATGAGCAGTGGTGAAAGTATGCAGATCCTTTTCTTAAGTAAAAGTACTGATACCACCCTGTAAAAAAATGCT
>NW_024621102.1:0-2177 GCF_008729295.1 Plectropomus leopardus | reverse complement strand
AATTGGATTCTGTGCATAGAGATGCTGTCAGAGGGCTTTTGTTTTGACAGGGAAGTAGGGAAGTTGGAGTAAAACAGACGTCTTTGTATTTCCTTATCTCTGTGACAGAGACTTTTAAACTGCAGTAAAAAGTGTTATATGGTCAATATAATCATCAAAACACCATTTTCACTTTTTATTTCTGCTGACAAACGCGCGCATCACGCGTAAAAAATCAGTGAGCCACTGTTTCTCTAGATGTGCTGCAGCTGACACACAGCGGAGACACTCTTGACAAGCGCTGCTAGAGAAACAGTGAGTACTAATTGTGTGAGAACAAATTAATAATTCTATTCGTTTCGTTGCCATGTCCATGAAAAAAATGCTTTTTACATAATTAAGCCAGAGACTATAATGGGTCAGATTCGATCTTGCCAATAACATTGTTTTGCTGTCACAGAAAAAAAACAACAAAAAAAAAAACATTAATCCCGATGCTCAGTTTGTTTCCAGCATGTATGGTGTCTTTCCATTGACTTTATATTAACACCTGTTTCCATCAAACAGGAGTCATACATGTGTCAATATATGAGAGATGCTGTGTGCATGTTATGCATGTGGCACATCAACAGTGACTTCATTCATTATTTTAATCTCCCTACATAGACATGGGATCAGGCAGAATATACTATTGCTTTCAGTACTTTGAATACTTTCAGTGCTTTTCTACAGATCAAAAAGTTCGATGAAGCTGTTCCACACAGATTCTGAGTTTATTCAGTCAAATCTTTTAGAGTAAAGTGGCAGTTCTCTGGATGACCCCCACCAGAGCTCTAAAAACAAATGTTCTTACTCAACAACAAAAAAGTTTCAAAAAGAGCAATCTTTTGGATCAACCAACAAAGTACATTGAGACATTGAGTTACAGGAATTAGCTTTTCCTCCATAATCAAAGTATTTTTACTTACCAGTTAATAATTGGTATCAAAATTAGGTTGTTCCATGTAGCTTTTCTTTGGTGTTTAAGTAGAATTGCAAATGTTATGCACTTAATGACCATTATGTTTATGAAGTGGAGTTTTTAAGTTGAAAACTTAAGAAATTAAGTTGCTCAAATTAGATTTCCTTTAGTAGTTTGTAGCTTTTTTCATGTTTTTTTTTTAAAGAAATACATTCATTCAACAAAAAACAAACAACTTTTTTTCATTATAAATTGCAGTTGTGCCAATTTAACTTAACAACAGGATGGCATAATAACACTGCTAAATATGTCTGTTATTTATGTGTAGAAATACAACATATTCCATCAACTATAGCTGATGTAAAGTTACTATCCTGCATTAGTCCACTGTTTGTCATATCATAACTAAGAATGGGCCCAAATTCATTGATTTTGAAGAAGTCATATGTAAATGAATTGATACTCACCTTGAAAAGTTTGTATCATATTTGTTCAGCCGACAGGTCCACAGACACACAATCTTATCACTCTGAATTTGTCCACAGGAGTGGACTTGAAATCCTAAACTCAAGGTGGAAAAAAAAGTTTTCGAGCCACTTTCATTAAGTTACAACTTGAATTTTGTTTTTAAATAAATAAATACAAAATTCTGATTTAATAGTTTTTAACATTACATCTGCAATAAAAAAATATTCCCAGTCCACTTCAATAGCCATTTAAGGTGTTGAAGCTATGGGTGGACAAAACTAATCACAGGACATCGTAATATCCATAGAAAGCCATAATATAAGCTATAATAAGCCATAATAACTAGCTTGGCATTTCTGGTTTTGGTCAATACCATGAATTAAAAACCTAACAATCAAGGTTCCTTGATCCATTCATCCATTTTTAATGTCTTACGGGCCATGAGGGGACAATCCAAGCTGGCCCTGGACAGTCAGACAGACCATCACAGGGCTGAAAAAACAAAGACAGATTCCTCAATCCTAGGTAATAATACAAAAAATGATTATTTTGGTGATTGTCATCAGTTGTGAAGCACCTCACTGCAAGGCAAGCCTTCATCATAGATGATTATTTTCTGATTGTCTTAAAACACACCCTGTCCCATTTTATTGTCTAGATTCTGTTCTCATGGAACTGACATGAAAAACTGGTTATGCATTGTCAAGGCTTGTCTGCTTTAGGCCAAACCCTTTTCTGTAAAACACAAACATTGTTGTTTTTTTTTTTT